>NW_019384307.1:1198533-1262225 GCF_000671375.1 Centruroides sculpturatus
ACGAGTACTTAGTGTAGATAGTATACTGTCATTCAATTTTAAATAGCAATATAGGCCTATCATCATATAAAAATTTATTGACTAATTTATAATGTATAAATTGTTATATCTGTGGTATATATGTATATGTATATATATATATATATATGTATATATATATATATATATATATATATATATATATATACATACATACATACCTGGACATATATATATATATATGGGGTCCAGGCCAATGACAATAAGTAAGAAAAGTTTCTAATTGTCAGGTTTTGAGTATATATAAAAATACAGTACTTGTTTTTATATTCCTAATTTTTGTATTATTGTATAAAATAAAATTACTTTGGGAGGTGGGGACAATTTGCCAGTACAAAAATATTGATGATATGTCCCCCTCTCCTATACATGATCAACATCCATGTTTATTTGGCATTTTTTATATTATTGAAAATATTGATGCAAGATATTGATTGACTTGCAGGCCAGTATTGAACTATCACATTTCATACATAATATCCTAAAATCCTTTTATTTCAGTATTTTTGAAAAATGCAAATTTAGAAAGTGGAATGCATCTGTATAGTTCAACACTAAGATTCTAAACCTAGTAATGATTGTCTAGAAAACCTTAAGCTAATAATCAGAATAAAAAGAAATCACTAACTTGAAATTTTTGCAGTGATTTGAAAAGTTAAATTACAGAGTCAATATCAGTTGTATTAACAATCATAGCTAATTAATAGTAAAATATAAATCAATTTGGCTAGAAGTAGGCAGTTAAGCTACCATCTTATTGTGAAGTTTGTAACGAGAGGTACTTAATTCCGCGAACAAAATGGTACCAAAAAAAAACACTTAATATTATTTACAGCACCAAGTATTTTAATTCTCTCCGAACAGGTTCTTTACATTGGATCCCAACCTTATAATTTTATGAATATACATAGGCATTTACGTACTGGTCTTCCAAGTAGATAATTTATATATGCACGATAGTCAGATGCGGGCTGTATCAACTTACACTAACTTAAACTATCTTAAAACTAAGGAAAATGGAAAAGTAGATGAAATAAGGAAAAATAAGGAAAGGAATAGAAATACCCGGGTTTCTTTTGTAGCGAAATGCTCTTGGGTAGGACACAACTTCGGAACTTTCCTCTTATTCGTGATCCTTTTCTTGTCGTAGGACTTTCATCTATTTTTGACTTCATTGTCTTTCTTCAATGATCTCTTGGCAACTTGCAGTCCTCGATCGTCTTTCTAAAATTTTGGAGCACTGCTTTTTCTGCCTATCTCTTTGGGATTCTCACCCAGGCTAACTCGTTCTTTGTCCGTTAGGCCACAGGGCCTCACTCTTTTGTTCTACTTATTTTCTTGGAAACGATAATCCTACCCAAGGGCAAAAAGGGTTAGATAAGAAGGTTCTAGAAGGAATTTAGAACAAAGAAACAGGAAAGAAGGCTAAGATTAATCCAAATAAAACATATGACTATCCAATATCATGGCCGACGGCCACATTATGATAAATTTAATAATTAGAAATAAATCTTTAATTTTAATTTAGAATATTTTGGAAGAAAAGAATTGGCATGGGGTGAGATACAAACCTGTAACTTCTGCTTACCATACAAATGTGTTGCCAGTTTGGAAGCTCAGTGGTCTGGATAGCAAGAGCTATTAATATAAGTGTGTTGGTTATTGTGTATTTTACTCTTTATAGATACCATGTCAGGATAAGTGCAAGTTGGCTAGGAGCGTGGTGGAACATGGACACTAAAGTCATTTCCCAGTCAGTACCAAGAACAACCTATATGGTTATATCTAAATTAATTGTTCTGAATCTCAGAAGTCCGGGTAATGTAACTTGCAAAATATCTGTATAGTAAGCAGGAATTGCAGGTTAAAATCTTACTCTAGGCCAATTCTTTTTAGGTATATTAAATACTTGGATTAGATGTCATGCCAACAGTTGTGTTAATTCACTTAGAAACTTCAGACTAGGATGCGTTAAAGAGAATTAAAATATTCTTTTAATTCTCTTTAACGCCTCCTAGTCTGAAGCCATTTCTTTTCTTCCAAAATAATCTACATTAAATTAATTTTTAATTTTATTTCTAATTATTAAATTTATGAGTTAATATCAGTTTTATATAAAATAACTAATTTTCTAATTTATTAAGTTTGTTAATAAGATTTTCTATTTTATCTATAGTTATAAAACTGTTCACAGTTGATAAAGCATATGTTGATTTTAAGCATTTATACATTACAATTTTTTCTCTGTGATTAAAATTTCACATCTGAAACATTTCAACACTAAATTATTTCATGTTTTGAAAAAAATTCTATAAAAATGTTATAATATGTATAATGGCAGAATCTGATGATGGGAGCTAATATCTTGAAAATGTATTAATTTATAAATATAAATATGTACACCTAGAAAATTTGATTGTTGGCATCAGTGTTATTTGGTTCACAATATTTGACTGCATAATGTAATATAAAGTATTCTTCAGAAGATAGTTATAATCCTTTCTTTGAAGTTTTCATTTTTATATTTGAAATGNTATATATATTATTTTATATTATTATATTATATTATGAATGAAGCAAATATACAATTATATATATATGTAATTGTATATTTGCTTCATGCATAAATTTGTTTCAGTTTATATGTTAATAATTTTAACCTTTTAACCACTATAAATTAAAGTTAATGATTTCCAAAAATTTAGCTATTGGAATGACATTATTGGATTTACTGCAATTAATTTAAGATACGGATACATTTAAAATATACAGATAAATTGTTTATTTTATGTAATAAAAACTGAAGCCTTTAAAATATACTATTTTTATTAATATATTTATTTGTAAATTTTAGACGAAGCACTTATAATCATCTCAGTAGTTGGCTAACAGATGCAAGGAATCTTACAAATCCGAATACAGTAAGTTTTTGAAAATTTACATAAATGTAAATGTTCAACATAACTTATATAACAAATTTATTTTCAAGGTTATATTCTTAATTGGTAATAAGAGTGATTTGGAAGCACAAAGAGATGTAACGTATGAAGAAGCAAAACAGTTTGCAGAAGAAAATGGTATCAAACAGTAACTAAATTGTATTATATAATTTACATACAGTGTGACCTCAATTTACAAGAATAACTCATTCATAAAGAAACTTCTCATAAATTCAAATCTTGTAGAGACAAGCTTTTTCATTATTTCTGATGGTCAAAATTGTACATCATCTGAATGTAATCCACTCCACTTATCCATATTCTCTTAAGTAAGATTAAAGTGCTACAAAATACATATTTACTTTTCAACTAATGATTTTAAATGAAATAAAATACATGGATGTTTTTACATTTGTGGTAGTTAATGTATAGATTATTCACTGATGTAAAAGAAACTAATAGAAAATGAGAGAAGCAAATATGTAAATATCAGACAATTCTTTATTTAATAGTAATAAAGTTAAGACAATAAATAAGCAGAAAATATGTAAAACACAGTAAATTTTAGTTGAAGTAATCAAATTTTAATAAGTAAAAGAATATGAAATGTAGAGGTAAACTTTACTAAACCAAGCATCGATTTTAGAATGAGTAGACTATCTGTAGTGAATAAAGATGAAATGAAACAAAGAAAATAGGAACAAAATTGAAAGCTGTGAACCAACTATTCAGAGCATATTGGTATTTCATTCTTGTTGCACATGATGATGATAATTTTGCTTGTAAACATCAGTGGTGCTTGTTGCAATAAGTATTTCGTCTCTCTCATTTATGAGATGAAATACTTAATGCAACAAGCACCACAAGAAAATTGCTCTTATCAAATTCTCATATATGGAGTACTTGTAAACAGGAATCACACTGTAATTATATTTGTATGCAGACTGATTTTTTTAATGTTAAAAATGTTAATATTTTACAGGGCTGATGTTTGTTGAAGCCAGTGCAAAAACGTAAGTTAATTGATAAATGTTGTCAAATACCTTTTTCTAATAACAAAATTATAATTACTATTGATCTGTTTAATAAACATACAAATAGAAGAAAAATTCTTAAATTTGATTGATTTTATTTCATCATTCTTTTTATAATTACTAGCTAAACAATATTTAACAAATACATGTTAGAGCAGTATTTGATATGGTAGAGTCTTGCTAGTCTGAACACTGTGAATCCAAATGTCCACCTAATCCAAACATGTTTCAGTCGGTGGAGAGGAAATGTTTTAGCTCGCAAAATATATGGTGGTTGTATTTTCCAGTTGAATTTAAATTGTATTAATGGTACAAAAAAATTTAGAATTCCACAACAAAAAAATTTGTATTTTATTGTATTACTATATTAATACTGTACAAAATTAATAAATTAGTGTTTGACATAGTCTATTAAAACAGCAGATCTATATTGTACTTACACACAGAAACAAACAAAAGTCATTGATGATGATGGATCTATATAAACCAGACCTGTCTTACTGCTTGCTTTTGCATTATTTCAATTATTCAGCTAATCCGAACAGGGATCAGTCCCAATTAGTTCGGACTAGCAGGACTCTATTGTATATATAATAATTTGTGTGTAATTGTGTTTGTTTATATAAAACTGAATATTTACTTCTTTTATTAACCACTCTATTGAAAATACAATTCATTATTTTCTGAAATTATTTTTAACTGATTTTAATAATTAAAAATTATAAAACAATCACCACTACTACATTTTTTACATAAATAAATTACCCCTCTCATTATATTTTTGCTAAATAAAACTTTTAAGAAAGTTTACAAAGCAGCTACAAAAATTTCAAACTGCAAACCAAAATCTATTGATTTTGAATTGTAATTGAAAGTTTATTGTATGTTGATTTTATTTCAACAATTATGATTGAAATAAATTTGCATTCAATAAACTTTCATCATACAATTGACTTCTAATATTTTAAAGCGTGAATTTTAATTTATAGAACTTTTATCAGTTAAAATGCCGATCAAAATTGTTCTCTTGCTTTAACATCTTACAATTTTATGTAAGACCATAATAAACTAGTTTTTTATTTTCACTTATAAATGCTTTTTGAATAACATTACTGTGGTATCCTTCTTCAGTACAAATGAAAAGTCAAATTCTCTTAAGTAAAAATACACATCATGTTTGGCATCCTCTTATACAATTTGACATTTTCAAAGATATAACTTAAACCCCTCTTGAGACAACATATTTTTATTTTGACCTAAGTTAGTCAAAATAAAAAAATTTTGACCATAAATAATTGATAATGAAAAATTAATGTAATATATTAATTTCCATAAATTTCTTGCTTTTGATTTTTGCTACTGAAACAAAAGATATATGAAATATTTTATAACATGCATTAAAATTGTCAAGTAAATAATATATGCTAGAAAGTAAAGAAAACACACAATTTTATATTCTTCTGATTTGGAAAGATCTGATAATGTGAATTGAATTAAGTCAGAAGAAATAATTGAAGAAAATAGTTGGTTATTATTTTATTGAATTGTTCAGTTTTAGGAAATGTATTACTCGTGTAAAAGTAAAGATAACAATTTTTCGTTATTTAATTACGCAAAGTAGTTTAGTTAAGAAAATGTATATAAGTAAGTTTAGACTATATTAGTGTAAAATCTGTTTTATAAATTGATAAGCAAGTTGATATTTTGTAGGAAAATAAATGAAAATAGAAAATGTGTAAAAATATTTGATTTTATAATGACTAGTCACTGATGTTTATTTAAGTAATAAAATACAAACACACCAATGAAAAAAATGAATAAAATTAACATGGTACTTTCTATTATGATTGAAAGATTATTGCATTTATGAATAAACTGCTTAAATGAATTTTTACTTGGATTAAACAATTTATTCTTGTTAACATTTGTTTCAAAGTGATTGTCATTGATTGTTTTTCCTCCATTTTCAGATTTGTTTGTTATCTAAGGTTTATAGATGATATAACAGTTTAAAATTTAAGTTTATTTTATAACTTCAGAAAAAGTTTAAATAGTGAATCAGTCTATTAAAGAAATGATCATATCATTAATTAATCTTTATTATTTGATATAATGGATGTTATTACAAAGGAGGTTAAATATCATTGTTAGTTTAAATTTGATACATAAACAAAAAATTTATATAATTTATAAAATGTTAACACGGTGAAACTGTCACCGAATCAAATTTGATAACAAAAATCAGATGGTAGTGTAGCAACTTTGATATCCAAAAGAATATTACAAGAATCAAGGTATTTTCTCATATCCATCACTGTTATTCCACAAATTCTCATATCCATCACTGTTATTCCACAAAAAGAACACTCAGTGTCACATGAGACATTAATTATTTTACCATTTAAGTTTATCAAAAACACGTTTAATCTAAATTGAATGACTATTTTGTAACTCAAATTAGACAATAAATAAGGTGCTGGAGTCCACATTCCATTCAGAAAAATTTCATTGTCCCAACCTCTTTCCCTAAAATAATAAACATCTTTTAACCAATATAAGTCTCTCAGTCATTGATCACAGTCCAGGAGAAATCTATTAATATGGAATACCTGCTTAAAGTAGAACTAGTGTATTGCCTCAAATCTGAGACCACCACAAACTGGAAAAACTTAAAAAGTACTTGGTCCAATCAAAGAATCTAAAATAATTATTTAATGAAGATGCTTTAATTTTAATATTAATAAATAATTTGATGAGATTGGAGATTTTAGCCTTTGCATCAAACCTTTATTTAAATGATAGGAAAATCTGCCTATATATTTAAAATTTGGCACAATATCCAGTTTACAGATTTCTAAACCAAAATTGTCTATCTCCTTTTTTTTTTAAAGTTTACTACCTCTATGAAATATCATAAGCCTTCTTTTCCAAATTAATTGTCAATTGATTATCTTGACAATACCTCTTGAGTAAGATTGAGTCTTTCCCTAAGCACAAAAACTGAATTAGCCAAGAGAAGTACATCATCAGTACAAAGAAGACAATTTTAACTCGAGAAAATAGTTCTATCATAAAATTTTGGCTTCTCAGAAGGTCAAAAAGATCATTCAAAAAGAAAATAAAAAGAATGGGACTCAATGGTTCTCCTTGAGGTAACTCTCTATTGGACTCAACATAGTCAGTACAAAATGAAAAATCCTCTGTAAGATAGCTTGTATTAGAGAAAAGACTCTTAAGTAAATTAACAAAAACTGCAGAAAGACCAATACTCCTAAGCTTATACCATAAGAAATCATGATCGACTCTATCAAAAGCTTTCTTCAGATCAATAAAAGCAATATATAATTTCCCTTGTTTCCTTGAAAGTGATATTTGATTAAGACCAACCAAAATAATAATAATAATAAATATTTTTATTTGCATTAAGGCAAGCCTTGTTACAGCGTGTTATTGTTTCAGTATTTTAATAGTTACAATTGTTATCATTGATTATCCATTATACATTTTTTAAAGATAATAAGTGAAATTATAATAAATATATAGTAATACAAATTATTATTTGTTTACATTTAAATAATTTACTTTGATTTACAAAATAAGAGCTGTTTCTAGCCTGATAACATTCAGCATTAGTGTAAGAGGTCTGTTCAAAAAGTATCGGACTTTTATTTTTTCCGCGTAAACCAATGATGCGCGGGAGGCCTCTTTCAGTGGAGGGGACAGTCAGGCACAGCCCTGAATTTTTTCCTGCCTGCAGGAAGCATCAGTTGCTGGCAGTTGGCCTATGAGTGAAGACATGTAGCGAGCTCTCGTCGGATTCCACTAAGTTGAAAAATGACTGAACAACGTGAGCAGCGATATTACATCAAATTTTGCCAAAAACCTTGGTGATACCCAAGTGTAAACCATTTGCAAGATTCAGCAGGCTTTTGGGGATGATCCTCGATGCCAAAAAAAGCACGGCAGGTCCGCAGCAATATCAAGGTCATGTTGACAGTTTTTTCGACTCTCATGGGTGGTGTATTGTGAGTACGCATCACAAGGCCAAATCATCACAAAGGAGTAAAACCAGGAGGTCCTTCGTCGTCTTTCTGATGCTGTGCGACGCAAACGACCGGATCTGTGGTCGATCAAAACTTGGCAGCTCCATCGTGATAACGCATTTGCCCATCCTACGCATCTGATTTGGGCTTTCGTTGCCAAACACAACACTCCTGTGGTTCGTCACGCTCCGTACTCTCCCCACATGGCTGCATGTGATTTTTGGCTATTTCAAACGCTGAAAATGCCGCTAAAAGGAACCCGATTTTAGTCAAGAGAAGACATCATGCGGAATGCAACAGATTGGCTGATGGCCATTACAAAAGATGCGTTCCAGCAGTGTTTCTGGCAATGGCAGGAGCACTGTGAGAAGTGTATACATTACCAAGGAGACTACTTTGAAGGGGATTAGGGTTTTGTACTTCAAAATCAATAAATGTATTTTTGCTGACCAAAGGTCCGATACTTTTTGAACAGCCCTCGTATAGCTTTAAAACATATTGGGTTTAGTGATGTTTGTTTTTTTCATATTTTTGACTGTATTTTTCTAAACTTTCACAATCTTACCAGATGACTCAAGGAATGATCTCTAGAGTTGTACCAATAACACTTGTCCTTGGTAAAATCAGTATATGTATTATTAATAAACAGTGAACATTTATTGAGTCTTAATTGAATTAATAGTATTTTTATATTCATATTAATATTTGCAGTTATAATATTTGAAGTTGAAGGAATATTTAAAATGTTAATGTGCCATGGATGGTACACTGAATGAATTAATGAGTTTTGATCTTCAATTATAGATTGGGAAAATGTTGATTCCATCATTAATGTGTAACCATATTGCCAGTCTATTTCTGAATTATCAAATATTCTATTTGAAACACCAAATGTTCGTAATAATTTATTAAATTTATAGTGTGATAGATTTTTATTGTTTCCTGAATTATTATTCTGATTTAACATTATTTGATGTAGAAATTTTAGTTCTCTTGTTAGTATTTTTTAGTCTATAGTAGAATTTGATTAATCTCTTTAAATAAAATGGAAACAGTTGGAATCTATTTGTCTCAGCTCTTATTGCGTATCCTGGAACTATTCTTTCTATTTTATAGAGTTTCCTTAGGTAAATAACATGGAATTTTCCTAAGTTATATAGTAAGTCAAGTGCCCATATAAGGCTAGCATAATATATTGATGGGATGATTAATGTGTTAAATAATTTCATTTGTAGCTTTAAATTCATAATTTTAAAGGATGAGCATAAATAAATAGTATTGTCAATTAAATTAATTTTATTTCTGTAGTTAAATTCCTGAAGTGCAATTGAAAATTGCAATTCCAGTTGAATGTTATGCCTAGATATTTTATTTTGTTTACTAAAGTAAGAGGTTGATCATTTGAGTAGAATGATTTCTCTTGATTTGGCAGCTTAACAGTATTTATAAATATAATTATTTTAGATTTAGAGATATTGATCATTAAAAACAAAGAATTCAGATAATTATTTACTATTTTTATTTTGTTATAATGTGATTTTTGTTGGAGCAAGTAGTACTAGATCATCAGCATATAAAATATAGTGATAAGTTCTTCCAGAAATTTGAAATCCTTTGGTATCAATTAGAAATAGTTTATCCATATCATTTATGTAAAAGTTGAATAAGTATGGCAATAGTGGTTCTCCTTGTAGTAGTCCGCAATTTATATTTAATTCTGGGAATGATTGGTTACCATGGATAATGTTGGTTCTGTACAATGAAAATAATTTTGCTATTGAATCTGAGAATTTTTTCCAGTTTAATGGATTTGCAGTTTACTCATTAAAGTTGGGACATGAACAGAATCAAAAGCCTAAGATATATCAATAAAAGCTGAATAAATTTTCCTGTGCTTTTTAAGTAAGTAAATTTGTATTATTGATATTAGAAAAATATGGCCGTTTCTGTTTCTTTAGTTTTAATAAATGTGAATTGAAATTTTGAGTTTAAGTTTAGTTCTGCTTTCCAATGTTGTAATCATATCGCCATATCAATATAGTGGTAAAACATTTTCTTATTGTCGGTAGTAGGGCTATTGGATGGTAGTTTCCTGGATCTTTTCTGTCTCCTTTTTTATAGATCATTAGCAGTTTTACTGTATTCCAAGCTTCTGGAAATTTTGCTTAATTATAAAATGAATTAAATAGTTTGAGCAAAACTTGCTTTCTTGATGATGGTGTAATTTTAAAAAATTAATAGTAATTAGATCAACACCTTGTGAGGATTTTGGTTTCATTTTGTTGATTGAATTCTTCATAGGTGATTAAAGGATTTAATATTTCATTTCCAGATTCAACATTAGGTAATAGATTATATTAGGTAAATTAGTAATAGCAGTAATTCTATTATAATAGTGACCAGATTGAAAAGTCTATATATGATTGATTTTCAGTATCTTGTTTTTGCAATCTCCACACTGTTGACCAAAAGAAAGTATTATCTTTATCATTAACTGAAGTTCTAAATTTTAAAAATATTTTATTTTTTTGGATTTTAATAAATTATAATATATAGTTTTAAGTTTCTTGTAGTTAATAAGATTTGTTTCATTAGATATTTTCCTAAATTGCTTTAGCGCTTTATTTTTCTTTTGTGAAAATGATGATTTTATGGATATTAAAATCCATTTTTAATAGAAATGTTTTAAGTAAACATTCATTGCAATAGTTAGAAAAAACATCACATCAAACACACATTGAATGACAGTTCTACTATCAACAAATGGATGGGAAAGTTAACAGGCAGTTGCGAAATGACAACATCTAATTATGAAAGGAGGGAAAAACAACTCCATGATGACAATGAAAGTTATCTTGGAGCTTGCACATCTGCTAAAGTAACCTTCATGGTCTAAACAACTGAAGATCACATGACTAGATTTCCACACATTTCGTATAAAACGTGGAGACACCAGAAGTTCCTGGCATTTGTCATAATGTTCCAATGAATTAATGTTTGCTCATAAGTGCTCCCATAAAAGTAGATGTTCATCCAAAAAGGAAAATATGAAGTCCCCGGAGAAAACATTTGCCATTCCTTCGATGGTGAATCCTCGTCAAAATGATAGAATGATGTCTTATCAATGATCAACAAAGAATTGAGATATTTTGTTAGAAAGTTGTAAATTCTCTCTGTGTCCGAGAAAGTAGAATAAATAGCCTTGCGGCATAGAAAGTAGAATATCCTTGCAGCATAAGAATTTGAATAGTCATCGCCTTGTATGATTTTATATTTAATCGTATTTAACTGCCTACTGTATAATACCTATGTATATCTTAGATTTAGAATATATTAAACTTTCATTTGTTCGTTAATCTATTCGATGTTGAAATTTTTGTTGCCTGTGACTCCATGTTGAATTTTCATTGATGTTAAGCCTACATTTTTTTTTAAAAATAAGAATCGTGTTTACTGTATCATAAAAAATTATTTTTTTATGTTTTACAAACAAAATAAATATATTGAATAATATAGAAACAAAAAAAATTATATTCTAAAAGTTCATTTTAATATAAAAATCATGACGCATAGCAACATCTAGTATCAAAAACGTTCCGATGTAAACACAAAAATATTCGGGATCGCCCATGCAGGTCAATGAGGTCAGCACGAATTTTTTCGGGAACAACGTAGGACAGGTTAAACCTGTCTACCTGTCTATTGCTTGGAAATCGGACACCTACTGACTTCCCCACCATGCTCCCCACTTGATCGATTTAAAGACCCTCCTATTTAAAGCCATCCAGTGACCTTGTGAGCAGTTTTCATCAAACTGTTGCCAGTAAAGGGGGGTATGACATCGGCCTTCCCCAGTTATACTTTAATTTTAAGATGTAACAATTAAAATCATACCATGGTTTCTTAAATTTGTTAGTTTTTATATTATTAATTTTCTTTTATATTTATGAATTCTTTTATTAAATTTTCCAATTGGGAATATATCTCAGTTCCATTTTTCTGTAAGATCTTAGGTATCTTTTTGATTTTTTCACTAATTTGTAATTGAAAATTCTGGTAGTCATAATTTATTTTTTGATAAGGTAGAACTTCACTATTATTCACTTGAATATTTGCAACTTCAAAGATAGTCCTAAGTGGAAAATGATCGGATAGGTTGCAATATAATACTTGAATATTTACACATAGATCAGACATCATTTCAGAACAAATCACTAAGTCTATCACTGAATTTCTGAAATTAGTAACACAGGAGAATTCAGATGGATAATCATTTTTAATTCTCCCATTTAAAATTAATAATTGCAATAACAGATTTTTGCAATTGTTGAGTATGTTTCCTACAAATTTTTCCTACAATTAAGTGTAATTACTATTGGGTTGTCGAAATTAAACAATTCCAAAGAACCAAGTTTTTGGGAAACTGCAAGAATGAGACTGCTTTAGTATAGAGCTCAAACAATACAAGCTGATTTTCCAATATTCAATAACTGTTAATAAAAGGAATAGGCTACTCATTCTGTTTGTAAACAACTCAATAAAGCCATTAGCATTATTAATTAATTCTTTGTTGTTACCACCCAAACTGGAAATGATAATGTTATTTTTCTTCAAATCATTGTATACAGAGTCTGTATAATAAATACACTGATGTGCAAAACTTAAGCAACAATTTAATTTTTAAGCATACAGCCATAAAATTGTAGAAAAAGGCTTTTTATGATCAGTACAATGAACACCCAACCCAGTTCAGCAGAAAGGTGATTTGTATACAAACATCAGGAAGAAAACATCAAGTGATGTGAGGTCACACAAAACTCATGCAGTCAACATGTGCAGTGCAAGACTACAGTAAAAAGAATGACAAAAGGGGCTATTAAAGACATTGCTGCTAGATCAAGTGAGTTTGCATATGCAGTATGACTTCAAGAAACCTGGATGATTTTACACGTGGTAGAATGATCGGCAAGCTTGAGGGGGAGTGTAGTGTGACGAGCATAGCCCAAGAGTTTGAAATCAACAAAAGTGTTATTTCATGAGCTTGGAAAGCTTTCCAAACCACAGGTGTACAGCTTTGAAAGATTGGTGGTGGTCACCAAGAAAAACAATGCCAATGGATGACTGGTATATCGTCCTGCAGGTGGAAAGAGATTGATACCAGTCAGCAGACAACGTACAGCAACGGGTCAAAAAGTGTCACAGTTTAATGTGGTCAGATGCCTTCATAAAGGTGGCCTGTTCACCTACTGTCCTGAATGCTGCATTTTATTGACAGTTGGCCATCAGCAGCACTGTTTAGACTGGTGTAAGGAACACACAGACTGGACATCTAGTCAACGAAGTCATGTCTTCTTTACAGATGAGTTGTTTCAGTATCACAAGTGATTCTCAATGCCCGTTGATATGGAGAGAGGTAGGGATATGGTTTTATCCACTAACATCATGGAACGAGACCGTTATGATTGTCTTGGGGTGCTTGTTTGGAGAGGCATTATGATGAATGGGTGGATTGAGCTCCAAATTTTCGACAGAGTACTGTTACCAGATATTGTTATTGTCAGCAAGTGATCCTTCCCAAAGTCCATCTGTTCTGAGGTGCCATTGGTACAAACTTTGTTTTTATCGATGATAACTCCAGGACATACCAGACTTGTGCTGTTGAGGATTTTCTAGAAAGGGAACATATCACTAGAATGGATTGGCCAGTGTACTCCGTACTCCACTGATTTAAATTTCAAAGAACGTGTGGGCGGCTTTTAGGAGACACCTTTTGGCATGGTTATATCTGCTGGAGAAAACCCAGCAACTAAAACAGATGCTTATTGAGGAATAGGCACTTTTACCTCAACATCTGTTTGATAATCTGATGTTGAGTGTGGAGAGAAGGTGCTAAGCAACCATTGCAGTTAAGAGAGGCCATATCCCTTATTAAGCAATCATTTAGAGAGACATCTGTTGTTCTCCCTCTTGGGCAGACAATCATTTGTACCAATGCTACTCTTTCAATAAAGCCTTTTTTTGTTTGATTCCATACTGCATGCATTCTATTCATTTTTGTGGTAGTATACTTTCTTCATCTTTTAAGTACAAAATACTGTCTCTGTATTCTGAATTTCATGACTCCCAGGCAATTTCTTATGAGAGTTATGGCAAAAAAAACAATTGTTGCTTAAGTTTTGCTCACCAGTGTAATTCTGAAGGGAAAATTTATCCATACATACAGTTTTAAAAGACGAAACTTCTGTAATTTCTCCTTCCAGGTTAGTTAGATTTTCATCATATAAGGACCTTGAATAAGTTCTCGCTGTTTTCCAACAGATGGTGTTACCAGAACCACGTGTGTCTATTTTTAGATGGTGACGCATATGTAAGGAAGTACAATAAGTGACCTTGAAATTCAGTATACGTCATTTTACCGAAGTGTTAAACAACTTATTTTTTCATTGTGTTAAACATGTCTAGTTTCGTGCCAAAAAAAGAGTATTTGCGGGGAATTTTATTGCACTATTTTATTCAAAAAAAATCTGCAGCAGAAGCGCACAGAATTCTTGTTGAGACTTACGGCGACCATGCTCTGTTGGAAACAACATGCAGAGATTGGTTTAGACGCTTAAAAAATAATGATTTTGATGTTGAAGATAAAGAACGATCTGGTGCACCAAAAAAGTTTGAAGACAAGGAATTAGAGGCATTACTCCATGAAGACTCATGTCAGACGCTAGCTGAACTTGCAGAATCATTAGGAGTTGATCACACAACAGTTTCGAAACGTTTAAAAGGATTAGGAATGATTCAAAAGCAAGGACATTGGGTGCCGTACGAGTTGAAGCCGAGAGATGTCGAACGCCGTCTTTTCACATGTGAACAGCTGCTTCAACGGCAGAAAAGGAAAGGTTTTCTGCATCGTATCGTGACGGGTGACGAAAAATGGATACACTACGATAACCCTAAGCGTAGAAAATCGTGGGGTAAGCCCGGTCATGCATCAACATCGTCAGCAAGGCCGAATATCCATGGTTCGAAGCTTCTGCTCTGCATTTGGTGGGATCAGCTAGGTGTAGTTTATTACGAGCTGCTCAAACCAAACGAAACTATCACGGGAGATCGCTATCGACTACAATTGATGCGTTTGAGCCAAGCATTGAAGGAAAAACGGCCGCTATATGAGCAGAGACACGACAAAGTGATTTTGCAACATGACAATGCTCGGCCACATGTTGCACAACCGGTGAAAACGTACTTGGAAACGCTTAAATGGGAAGTCCTACCCCACCCGCCATATTCACCAGACATCGCCCCTTCCGATTATCACTTGTTCCGATCGATGTCACATGGCCTGGCTGAGCAGCACTTTCGTTCTTATGAAGATGCTAAAAAATGGGTTGATTCTTGGATAGCTTCAAAAAACGTGTCGTTTTTCCGACACGTTTTTTGAAGCTATCCAAGGAATTCGAATGCTGCCAGAACGATGGGAGAAAGTAGTGGCTAGTGATGGACAATACTTTCAGTGACGTGTTTATTACGACTTTTTTTAAATAAAGTGTTAATTTTCACAAAAAAAACAGCGAGAACTTATTCAAGGTCCTTATACTTCTTATGTAAATTAGACAGCTAGTCAAATTTTGATGACAATTTTTTCAGTTTTGATAGAATAGTATCAAAACATTTTTCAAGAAATCAGAATCTTCTGAGATATATGACAAGAAATATCCTATGATGCAAAATAATCGTCTAGTCAAGATGATTTCAATGTTGGTTAGCTTGGAGATCAACAACATTTACCAGCTGAAGTCGAAGCTTTATTGCAAGGAGAAGGTGGTGTATGAGACAACTCTTCCAATAATAAGTAAAAAGAACAAAATTAAAAAAGAAAGTATTACAGTTGAAAAAGACATCCTGAATTAAGTGAATTAATGGCAAACAGTTGAAATGTAGATCATAATAGTAAGTTGTAAAAATTATGCCAACAACCTGAAATGATCATATCAAACAAATTTATTCAGATTAAAAAGAAAAATCTGTAATAAATTATTACAAAGATATTAGAAAATATTGTCTTTGATGATATTTTTATTATCTTTTTTATAATAACATCCAGAGACAACAAAATAACAGATGAATCATTGAAAGTGTACTTGACACATTAATTTCCATTCTGCTGATTTGAGACATTTTTATAGTCAGTGACAAGTAAAAACAAAAATCTATAGTCAACTATCTGTTCCTTTCAGTATCACCGTTACAAACTTAATTTTCTTTTTCTCAAAATCTGAATAAGAGGTCATTCAATCCTTTTTAAGTCCTTTTTGATTGTTCGCTCTTTCCCAATACATTTTTCACTGTTTTTTAGATTTCCCTGCTGAGGTTACACTTGATTTGCTACCTCCTGATACTAGAATAAAGCATTTCTATGAAATAGATCTAGAATACATTAATTTATTCATATTTTCTGCCAAACAAGAATAATTTTAAAAATAGGCCACTAATAAATCAAAAAAAAATTTCTGGTTTACCACAGAAGACTCTGATGACATTGTACAAGACATTGATTTTTATCATTGATATTTGGTATATAATTAATTTTTATGAAAAATATACAGAAAAATTAGCTCCTACATGTGCTTTTTTTTTCTAAAAATAATTGTATTTATTTATATTATTTTATTAATACTTTTAATTATTTACTTATTAAATATTAAATAAATAAATAAATGTTATTAATATTTGTAAAAAAATAATGTTAGTTTTTAGATGCTTTCAGATTCTGAAATGAAACTTAAGTTTTCCTCCAAAAATGGTAAAGTAATTTTTGTAACATAATGCCATCTATTGGAGAAATAGTATAGTAAACTTAAAACAACAGTGTAACATCAGTGACATTAAAATAGGTTTATAGAGCATTTTTCACAATGAACGTTTGACATAAATCAAAGCCAAAAAAGCGATCACTGTGTGACTGAGAAGAAATCAGATCTGTTTATAACATTAAATAATGTCAGTTTTTAAAAACCATGAAGTTTTAATTAATATATAAATTCAATGTTAGCATTGTAATTTTATAGAATACTAAAATTTATTTACTTATTAATTATATATTGCTTTAATTTTCTTTCCATTTGATAAGATGCTTAACAATTAGGTTAACAATGTTTGCTATACACTCCTAGGCTGTTCGACCAATTGCTGTGAAACACAGCAATTACATTAACGTACTTCAGAATTAGATAATGTTGTACATCCTAAAATATCAATTGGATTTCTATATACCAATTAATTTCTGTCAGTTTGTGCATATATCTTACTGATAACAAATTTACATAGCTAAAAGTTTGCTATAATATAGCTACAATATAGCTATATTATACATAAAACTAATGTGCTGTATCTTCATGACCTCATGTATAGAAGAATATTCATATCTGAGTCATAATTAAAGTTTTTACTTTATTTGTAAATTTTTATTTGTTTGTTTTATAATTTGATTGTTTATTAGTAATTCTTGTATGAATTTTTTAAATTTGAGTGGTTGAAAAATTTTAACTAATATAATTTGCAATAAATTTTAATATAGGAACATTTTTAATGTAAAATAAAAACTTTGGGGAAAATTTGCAAGTGAACATGTTATGTAAATATTATTATTTTATTGATTAAAATTATATTTCAAATAATGATAATAGTAATAATAGTATGATAAAATTTCTTATAAAAATAGCTTATGTAATATTCCTACTTATGTTAATACAGTGGATTCCGCTTAACTGGGATACATTGGGACTAATCCATTTTGGCCCAATTAAGCAGCTGCCCCAATTAAACGAACTAATAATAAATTGTACAATAAAATATGTAATACGTAGGTAAATAAATAAGTAGGTAAAACATAATAATTAGGTACCTGTTTTAATGCTTTATTAAACTAAAATACAGAAAATATTTGTACTATAAATTTGCCAGATTCACGACGATAACTGATTTGCATAATGCTAGTGTTACCAAATATTAGTAGTGATGTAAACAAAGGGCTGACCATTCGATCCTTTCCTGATTGAATTTTTCCTTTCTTTTTAGTTAGAACATGTTCTAACTAAAAAGAAAAGGGTTCGTCCAAAAGTCATTTTACGGTCTTCCTTTGAGCACAGTTTCCTTTTCCTTTACTTGGAGATGGTCCACTTCGGTGGGAGTGTCCATAGAATCCATCAACTTATTGCTGGTCTCAACATTGGATGGCTGCTGTCTGAATCTAGACGTAATTATGCACGCAGTACCTTCCAAGGGAACTCTAGCTGTCTTCCAACTCAGTTGAGACCTCAAAAAACTGTCCTGTGACCTTTGTCCCTTTGCTTATAAGGGAATTGTCCGATCCAATCCAGAGCAGAGTCAGTAACTTGCATTCAGGTCCACCTCCCTGTGATACATCTCGCTGTGCTCACCCCTCCAGAAAAACCAAACTGCATGAGCAAGACAAAATCACTGTCTTTGCCAATTGTTAGGCCTACACGACATTAATGTATGCAGTGCCTACATATTTTCAGAAGATTACTAAAATATATAAAAAATTGCTAAATTCCTTTTTTGCTACTGTCCCAATTAAGCAAAAAGTTGTCCCAATTAAGTGATTAAATTATGTATTAATTTATTAGTTTGTTTTCCATTCTTTGAGATCTGGCTCAATGAAGCGGCTGCCCTGATTAACCGGTGTCCCAATTAAGCAGAATCCACTGTATTTATGAAAAATTTTCTGTAAATTTTATAAATAACTGAATTTTGATAAAAATACAGAAAATCTGTATTTATTTTATTTTAATTAAGTTTCTAATCTTAAAAAAAATAATTATGCATATAATTATCTATAATACTAATTTTAGTATTATAGTAAAAGGTATAATACTAATTTTAATGGTAAATACTTTTAATAATAATGCAATTTTGTACTTACAATTTTTCTCTATAAGAAATTAAGTTATAATTTCTTTTTATATAGTGGACAAAATGTTGAAGAAGCATTCTTAGAAACTGCTAAAAAGATCTATCAAAACATTCAAAATGGAAGGTAAGAATCACATTTAGCATAAAGTGATATTAGCATAAATTTTATTTATTAAAAATACATTAGGGAATGTATTAGATAGTGGATTTCCTCTTCATCCATAATAATAAAACCTGAACAAGAAATTAAAATACATAGAGACATAAAACATTATTGTTAATTTTAAGTACAAATATAAGATAATTAAAAAGTAAGTTTAAAAATTGTAAAGTATCACATTTTAAAGTATATGCTTACATATAAGTTTGAAGTGGGAAAAGTCTTCATGTAATACTTGTTCAACATTGCTAATATTTTGTGAAATATAAAAGTAGGTTCTTTGTGAAATAGATGACCAATTGTGCATTTTTACACCATTCTGTAGGTTATGTGTATTTTGCTGGGAGGCCTTTTGACAAAGCTAATCTGACCATAAATATGCATTGAAATATTTGATATTGTAAATGGCTGAAAAATTTAACACACTAAAAGAGGGAAGTTCCAATTTAGACCTTGCTGCTTTTGGATAATGGGTATATGAATGATTGCAAAATTTATTTAATTCCAGGTATATTTTATCAAGTCTTTTAGATATTATTCTAAAAGGAAAGGAGCAGTCATGGTCAGGATTTGAAAACAATAATCTACTAGCAATTGGAAATTTGTGGAGAAGATAGAGCATAGTATGATTTTTGAAGAAACTGGTTTGCAAAAGTGCCAAAGTATTCCTTGACAGATAGCAGATTTAACAATTTTGTCTATAAGATCTATAAACACGAGTTTATTATAAAAAATGATAGTTAACTCATTCAAACAGTTAATATATTTAATTATATGAAAGATGGTAAATCAGTATTCCAACTCATAGAAACACACAAGTTTTTTGAACATTAATTTTAAGATTGGCATTTTCAGAAAGAGCTTACAAGAGGTGAAATTCTGGTTGGAGAATAATGGGATCATAATTTATTAACTTCATATCATCAGCATAAGCAAGAACAAATGATATGAGTTGACTGAGCATGTCATTAAAAATAATTTTTCAAGTGTTACTATTATTGTATTTTTGAGTGATACTGACATTTAAAACCTATTGAATTGTAAAATTCTAATATAAATGGTAAAATACAAAATATCTGTGCTGTATTTTTTTATATGGTATAAAGTAATTATGAAATTTTCCATGAATGTTAAGCAATTTTTGAAAAATTTTTTTTCTATAGAATGTTTTTGTCTGTTTTATCCATGACATTACAGGAAGTTAATGATTTTTATAATTCTAAGTATAAATAACTTTCAAATTGTTTAATTCAGTTTTGATATTAATATATCAATATGTCAAGAATCCTAGACATGGAAAGAAAATTCGTAAAAAGTTTGGTTTTAATAAGGAAGTAATTTAGTTCTCTTTCCCTTGTAAGAATGGGCTTGTTAAAGTGTCTTTATTATTCTATAATTCAAGAGTGCCATTCACTTTATTTCTGAGCTGTTTTGGTGTCAATCCATGTTTCATCACCTGTAATGATGAGTCTTAAGAATGATTTGCCTTGAGAAAGCATATCCACAGCCACTTGAAAATTATGTTTTTGGAAAAAAATTCAGTGTTTTCAGGATGACTGAAGAAGCAGTGCCCCAAGCCCAAATGATCTTTTAAAATTGCTTGACAAGATCCAAATTATGCTGGAACATGTTCAATAATGTGTCTAATTGTTAAATGATGATCATTGAGCACAAAATCTCTGACTCGAGTGATGTGGTGTTCATCACACATCACTCGAGTCAGACATTGACAACTACACTTTGATTGAAGACTATCAAAGTGTAGTTTGTCTTCAATACATTCTCTGCCTTCCTTGAACACTTGTACTTCTCACTCTTGTTTTTGATAGACTTGTTACTAAAGGCTTTTTGCAACATTTCTAGCTACTTTGAAACAGTAATTCTATCACAAAAATAAAATTTAA
Source organism: Centruroides sculpturatus (assembly GCF_000671375.1). Classification (NCBI taxonomy): domain Eukaryota; kingdom Metazoa; phylum Arthropoda; class Arachnida; order Scorpiones; family Buthidae; genus Centruroides; species Centruroides sculpturatus. The sequence continues at coordinate 1,219,582 of NW_019384307.1, forward strand.
TGCACATTCTTTGCTCAATTGCACTTGTCATTTTGAAAAATTGCTGGAGAAAAAATTCATTACACACAAAACAAGCATTTATTTACAAACAAAAACAGACCATAGAACAAAAAAATGGCATCAGTGCCCTCTTGCATGTGTACTGTTTAAATGAACTATTTCCAATACTTTTTGATCTCAGTAATATTTAGTATTTGGTATAGCATGACTTTAAAAATCTGTGATTGAATCTATCATTAAATTCAATTGCTAAATATATTAAACTTTGCTTAAACTATTTCAAAATTAGTAATTCTTGGTGTCTTAAATTTGTAACTGAAGCATTGCTATGAAATGTTCATAAACATTAATTCCAATACAATATTTATTACACATAAATTAAAATGAATGTAAATTGTTCAAAAAGTTTGTTTTAAGATTATAATAGGCTTGCTGAAATATTGTGTGTAATATCTAATAAATTAATTTATTATAAGTTAGATAATTCTTAAAAGAACCAAACTGCAGTAACAATTCAAATTTATAATTTAGTACATTTTACAATTCTTGGAATTAAATCAAGTTTAGTGTTTTAATATTTCATTTAAGAATTAAATTTTTTAAAACTCGTACATTTATTTTATTTGTTAGTTTGGATTTAAATGCTGCAGAATCTGGTGTTCAGCATAAACCGTCAGCACCAAGAAATGCCTTACACAATGATCAGCAGACTAAGGAAAGTTGTGCCTGTTAATTGTCCTCCAAGATTAAAGTTTTGATGTATAGTTGGTGAGTAAATTTTATTATAAAGATTAAAGTTTTAATTTTATTGCAATTTAAAATAAATTGCCATTAAATAAGAATGCACTTCTTTCTTTGTTGTTATTATAGTGAAAGTGTAACAATGTTATTCTATTAGTTTCTTATTCTTTCAAAATACAAAAAACTTTCATACTTATTATTTTAACAGTGGTATAATGTATTTTTTAATAATAATTATAAGTGTGTATATATATATATATATATGTATGCTAGGCTCAAAGACAGAAGTATATATATATACACGTATTTGAAAATTTATTATTACATTCTAATTCAGAGAAAAATATTGGTATTATTGAGAGTCATGGCAGTGACTGACTCCTGTCAAGTAAAAACTCACTGACTGACTATATATATAGGAATCAGAGTTTCCATTTTTTGGGGGTCGATTTCTCTGCCCCAAATGTCTAAAGTAATTCCAAATATCTTGTTCAAATGGTAATTGCTTTCTTAGGTAGTGTGCAAACTTTCAAGCATTTCTATTAAGCGGTTGCCAAAATATAAGCAATTGAAAACTCAAAAATTGCCAAAAAGCCTATACTTCTTCTTTATGAGCATCTGCAATGCCGGATAAAGAAAGAGAACAAACTACTGGGTCTAGAAAGATCAAATTTTAAACTTAATCTCTCTGATAATGAGAAGACTTATTGCAAAACTTCCAGGTCAAAGTTCATGGAGGTATCTGATAGAGAGATTTCAGTTTGGTTTCTTTTTATACAGTAGACTCCCCTATAAAATGAGTTCATATAATATGGATTCGTATACAACTGCAAAAAAATTGCAATCATATTCGTATAATTCGCTAAAATGTCATCGCCAACTCGTGTCGCGACAGGATTGGTCGAATCTAGACGTTGAGTTTAAATGAGCAGCGGACCTACTAAAAACCATTTATTATTTAACAGTCATAAAAATTTATATTTATATTAATAATGTCTCCAAAGTTCAGTGAATTTTTCACAGAAAAATAAGTTATCAGAAAACACATGCCTGCCGTTTGATGTGCCGCTTCGTGATGAAAACAAGCGTAAGCAACGGCGTGGTCGAATGGTGCACACTCAGTAAGTAATCCTACAATTTTTTGTTTATAGCATAGTTTTATGGATTATTCCCAATAAATTATACGTGTTTTGGAAATGTTGAGTCAAATTAGTCTAGAATCGATTAATTTTATGGAAAATCTTTCAAACAGCCGTAGTCCCTAAACTGCATATGTGCTGGGCTGTGATTGTCTCATGTATTTAAGGGATTGTAAAACACGAATTCATATAAAACGGAACATATCTACTGTATTATAGGGGGGTCTACTGTACTTGTAAGGATAAAACAAAACAAATGCATTGAAACAAATTGTGACAATGTATGAAGTGCCCCTTATGCTTCCACACCACGGGACTGAAGGGTCAACATCATGTTGGTGATGACAGTCATCAGGACTGACACCACTGTGTCTTTAAGAACAGATACAGAAACCTCGATGGCTTTTATATTTGTTTTGTGTGAGCAGGTATATGTATAGGCACTTGGAATTGGAATGGAGATGAATTAGGTGAAAGAAGTGCACTCTACAACTCGATTACAAAAAACAATATCTGTTTAATTATTATAAGCTATTTACAAATAGGCTGAATGTAGGTTAATTACAATTGAAAGGTTGAACATTAGTTATTGGTGATCATGTTGTATATTATATAAGGCTAGTATATTATATTTAAATGCTATTATAACTATCCTTGTAAGTCCTAGTCTAGAGAGAGAGTTTATGAAGATTTGCAAGTGGATAAATACCTTGTAGAGAATCTGAGGATGTTCCTCGTGGCCAGTCGGGTTGATGACTTGGTGAGTTGATGACTCGACAACTTGATGATTCAGATTATTCAGGTAACATTATCAGAGGGATGTATCTGACATGTGTAAGGTATTCGAGAACTCGTGTGAACTCTAGAGAGGGTGAACTTCTGATAACGACAGACAAACTGTCATAATCTGACCTTGCCTTTTATTTGGGGGGGTCTCCCCTTTTTTGGTAAAGTAAATCTCCATGTCCAATAGCGATTTATTTGTTAGGTTACTGGTGATACATTTGATGTATCGTCTTGGAAAAGGAAGTGACTCCAGGGTGAAAGATACAATCATATCCTTTGCATTTAGTAATTATGGGAAAAGTTTTAACAATTTTTTTTATTTGCTCTCACAAAATGAATTTTATTCAAAATGCTATTTAGGAATAAGAAAAGATCAAATTTATGCCAATTAAAACTTTTTAAACAATTTTCCTAAATGGTATATTGAAAGTGTCAGTCAGCAGTGTGTTGGTCAGTAGTTGCCAAGTGTCTACTGAATTGTATGTTATTGGCTTATGTCTTGATATAATACAATTATTAAACAAAAACAATTGATATTCAAACAAAAAAATCTGAGATGTAAAAAAAATTGAAAATTATTACAATTTATATGACATTCAAAATTTTTTTTAGTTTTTCTTTGGTAAAGATTATCTTTGTGCTTGGAAGCAGTACCCACAAGATTTTTATCTATATTATTGTTTTATACATTTTTCTTCCAAGTGCCAAGCTTATCTTTATCAAATAAATACTCCTAGGAAAAATTTTGAATGATAGCAAATTTTTTTACAATTTAGATAAGTAAAAACTTTTGACATCTCAGATGTTTTTGTTTGGATATAATTATTCTGTGTAAAAATAAAATTAATGAAAATTGATAAAACATGTATTAAAATAAAAAGAAAAGAAATCTTTTAATTAATTTAAGAAAATTAATTAAAAGAAATCTTTTAATTAATTTAAAATGACCCAGTATGTCCAAGAATAAACAGACCACTTTTTCATCTGCTAAGGTCTTGTTTTAAAGCTTTTCAGATGAGTTATCTTCTACTGCCTTTGAAAACTCTAAGGCTTTTTTGGAGATTTGAAAAAATAACATAGAAGTAAAATAAAAAATATAAGTTTATGATCACAATGAAAAGTACTATTCAAGACCTTTCTAACAATACCAAAAATGTTTTGCTACATTTAAAGTAACTGGAGATCTTGCACTTTAAAATAATTAAATAATTCCTTATAATAATAATACAAGGTGTGACAATTTAATTCCTAGAATGCACCTTTAAAAAATTTATATGCGGAACTGTACACTAGTAGCTATTGTCATCTTCAAATTTCTCTATTGTGCATCTAAACACTGACTTCAATGGCATTCCCATTTCTGGAAGCATGCCTGAAACTCATTTTTCGGAATATTGTTGAGTACCTGTCTCTCATTCTGTTGGATATCAGTTATATTAGAAAATCTTTGTGTTTTTAGCACAGCTTTTAATTTTGGAAATAGCCAGAAATCACAGGGAGCTTAGTCAGGTGAATAGGCAGGATGATCTAATTGGGTAATTACACTTTTTTGGCCAGAAAATGTCTCACAGTGAGTGTACTGTGACTTGGCACATTGTCATGATGAATGATCCACTTGTCAGACCACAGTTAGTCTTTTTCTTCAAATAGAACCTCATAATTTCTTCTAAATAGCATTGTTGGATGACTGTCTTTGTTCAGTAAATTCTTGTTGGACTATTCAATTGTGATTGAAGAAACACACCAGCATGGTCTTAAACTGTGAGTGCAACTTGCATGCTTTTTAGGGTGCAGTGAACTCAGATTTTCATTGCATGTTCTTACATTTTTTTTTGAGTCATACTGTAACATTTTAGTAGTGTATTTGCTTCTTTTCACACACAATTTAATATTAAGACATTGCTCTAAATTTCTGTTACCTATTTTTACATGTAGATTACATGCAGATAACTATTACCTTTCCAATAGCTAATTAATAACTAGCTCTATCAGTTTGAAATTTACGCGTGTACTAGTTCCAACATGTTCAAACACACATGCAAATGTCATTTTGTTTGAAAATTGGGTTTTCTGAGGCTAAGATTTTTAATAGGTTTTTATTTCTTTTATTTCTAACAGTTCTTGGTAGATATTTTCATTCAAATTTCCATCAATGAAAAATGGGCTGAATAATCAATTAATCAGCCCATTTTACCCACTTTCTCACTAAAACATTTACTTTTAAACTTACTAACTTTCATCATTAAAAATTCACCTATTGGTCAAAAAAAAACTTAACATTGCCTAAAAAAGGGCATCGAAATCAAGGGACCCCGAAATAAAAGACGAACATTGTAACGGACACCAAGAGTTCACCAACCTCCTCCTTTCCGCATGAATGTTCTATCACCGATCCTTTTGATCGCCCTTTGCCATAGACACCCTAGAAACGAACATTTCATTGTGAACTGTATCATCAAGCAGCCTAACTCTACCCAACCAAGAAACCTCTCCACCCTGTCATCAGGACGTTTTGAGACTTCAAGACTGATAAAGCCGATTCGACCAATCAAGGTATTTAGCATCATGCAAAAGAATGCAAGTTCTCTCTCTCTCTCTCAGCTAACTTAGTATAAAGTAACAAAAAAAATGTTATGCTAGAAAGCCTCCTGTTATGCTACTGCTACCGAAGCTTTATTCATTTTATGACACTAGAATACTACAATGTTATCTTATGTATATGTGGAAATTATATACAAAAATAAATGGGTATTTTTAATTAAGTTGTAGTGTGCACTTCTTCCGGCCGCATTGTCTCTCAGGACATCCAACTCTCAAATCCGACACTCATAAATGCAATCACTCGCACATAAACAAACGAATCACCATCACCGATCCTAACATAGGCATCACTGGCCTGGTGCCGACCCTTTGGTCACAGAAATATGCTTAAAAATTGAAGCTTGGCATTGTGGCTGTCACAATAATTGCTCTCTTGTTTTATTGTATTGCAAACTGCCAATTGGTATTGAAAATATGGAAAAGTTGATGAACAGATTTGGTTTTATAAGAGTGATGTTTTTGTTTTTCACTGACATTTGACAGTTATGACACTCTCTTCTTCTGTTCTTCTGATATATTGAAGGATGTACCTTGATATGGACAGTTATTGGGTTGTTCGGAAAGTAAGTTTGTTTTCTTTCTGTGGAAAAAAAACAATATTTTTATAATAAATAAGTATTTTATTGAATTATATATCAACCATTTTGGTCAAATACTTGTCATCGTTTCTGGTAGTAGCATTATTTCACATTCATAAAAGTTTTGATCGTTGCTTACAAAAAAAATTGACCCGAGTGATTTTTGACATTGTCATTTCAAGTAAATGTCTTACAGTTAAAAAAAATTTGTATAGACCAGAACAAGTAATAATCTGAGTGTGCTTGATCTGGCGAATATTGTTGGTGTGATAGTATGTCCCATCTAAGTTATAACAGTATCTGATGAGTTACCAAACTTGTATGAAATTTCACATTATTGTGGTAAAACACTAACCTGTTTTGATGATCCGTTCTGGCCGCCTTTTCTGTTTGATGATATTACTCAATTTGTTTACTCAATGGCAGTACACTTTTGAATCAGTTGTTAAATTGTCTGGTAAAAGCTCCAAAAAAGTTTACTTAAAATTCCACCAAACAGAGCATCTCTCTTTAAGAACATGTGGAACTCGTATATCAAACTTTGAAACGAAACCAATTTGTTTCAAGTAATCATAAACAGTTCAATTTGACAAATTTAATCTTAGTGATTTCACGTGTTATTTGGGAGTTTGCTTCAATCAGTACCTTTATTTTGTTTTCATTGGCTTCAACTGGCCATCCAGAACATGGTGCATCTTCAATTTTGAAATTGCCAGAACAAAATTTTGTAATCCAGTTTTGGCACTGCTGTTCTGTTAATACATCTTTTCCATACACATCACAATTTTTTTCTTGCTTGAACAGCATTCTTACCTTCTCGGTAATAAAAAAAAGCAAAATATGCCGAAAATGATGTTTTCAATCTTCCATATTTAATGGGACACAAAAAATGAACAATTGCACAGAATCAAACAAAATGTTTTACAAATAAGCCTTAAAATGCTAGCTGTCAAAATTTATAATGATAATACGGTTTAGAATGAAAATTGCAGGAAAAATATGACTAATCAGTCTAGCTTTTCCGAACTTACTTTCCGAACAACCTAATATGTTGAAAGATCAATCCTGTGTGATCACTGATTTTCTTCTTCCAAATTTTTTCATCTGGCATCATAGTTTCCATCTGCATGAATATTTTAACAGTTCTTCCTGAAAACACAAAAGAGATATTTTTAATATTGAAAATCTCAATCTTATGAGCTTGATTGTAATAGGCCTAATATATTTTTTTTTAACTTAGAAGGATTCAACTTGTTAATAAACCTGTGGTTAGTGGGTGGATAGTTCATATTTTGCTCATTAAACAAATATGATGCTAACTTAACATTTTGTGAAATAATCTTTGAACCAGTTTGCAATGAACCATTTGTATTGCATTATCTGATAGCCCAGATATTACTAAATTTTCTTCTTGATCTTCCAATTTTGACACACTTTTGTACATTTCTTGTACTCTTCTAACAAAGATACACTGCTGGCCATTAAAATTGCAACACCAAGAAGGAAAGCAAATAAAAAAAATGATATTTATTGTACGTAAACAGTATGGCATGAACACAAAATGATTAAATTTGCAAGCAGTTTGGGGTTAACAGGGGTGTGAAATTAGTAGACACAGTTGCCACCTTTGGCAGTAAAACGGCCCTTATCTGATTAGGCATGGAGTCAAACTGGGTTTGAATGACAGAAATGGGCAACTCATTCCATGCTGCTTCAAGTCTATGCCACACTTCATCAACCGTATTAGCTGGAGAGGGGTGGCGGGGCAGTCTCTCAGCAACCCATGACCATATGTTTTCAACATGGTGAGAGATATGGAGACTGTGCAGGCCAGGGCAAAAATTGAATACCCTCTGTATCGTGGAAGGTCAGAACACAACATGCAACATGAGGTCTTGCATTATCTTGTTGGAAGATGGCATTTCGCAGGCCTTGAAGATAGGGCACAACCACTGGACGTAAGATGTCAGAAATGTACCGATCTGTGTTCAAATTACCATTGATCTGAACTAGAAATGTGCATGTTGTGTACTCAATGGCTGCCCATATCATCACACCAGTTGCAGGGCCCCTATGCCGATATCGAATGCAGGCAGGCGACAAACGGTCTCCTGCCTCAGAGCCTCCAGACACACATACGGCCATCAGAATGCTGCAGCAGGACCGGGACTCGTCTGAAAAGACAACATTATGCCATTTCTGTATCCAGCTTTGTCAGTGGGCGCATCAGAGTTGCCGTCTCTCTCTATGCTGCATTGTCAAGGGAAGCCAAAGTAATGGTCGCCGTGCTGACAGTCCACGCTGCTGCAAACATCGTCACACCATACGAGTGGATACTGAACATGCTGCAAACAAGCTCATTTCCTGACTAATTGTCCATGATGTGGTTGTACGGTTTTACATGGCTGACCTCACAATATGTCTGTCCTCTTGGGCATTAGTCATGGGAGGGCGTTGAGATCCTGCATGCTGTTTAGTAAGACCCTCAGCAACCTATCAATTCCATATTCGCATGACAGTGGTTGGATTTCAGTGCGAGTGGCAATATCACGGAATATCGAATTCCGACACTTGCTGGTAAGCATTTCTTCTTATTCGAGGCATAACACGATATTCTGATGAAACCCCAACCTTACAAAGTGATTTCTGAATGAGAAATCCACTGCACAACTTTTCTTTTATGCAGTACTTCAGATGTCGTTTGTCCCTCCTGCATCATCTAAATGCACTGAAAAACTAATCATTTGCATATCCCAACCGCTTCTTCCTTTCATATGATTTTCACGTTTGTACGATCATTCCTTCCTGGTGATGCGATTTTAATGGCCAGTCGTGTAGATTAAATAAAATTTATGTATTAAATGTGAATATCTGTATATTAAAAGCAAAATGTTCTGTCCCCATCAAAACTGAAACCAACACTTTACAAAGAAGCAGCATATAAGTAGATTACACTGGGTTGCCTGTGTGGTCTACAATTCATTCCTCGAAAAGACCACCTTCCTCTGTGGATTCTGCATGAATTCATGTAAGAGTTAACAAAGGGGAAGGCAATCTTTGTGTAGGGATAGGAAACACAAAAAGACTTCTCTTTTAATTCAGACTTGAAGTTGGAGACAGGTGTTCATTTGCTCCCATAGCAACTATTCTTTAAGTTTGATTTTTGAATAACCTTTGGTTATATACAGAATACAGATATACGGATTTAGTTTGTTTTTATATTAATTTAAGATTGTATATTTAGTGTAAATGATTAAGATTGTATTAATAACTGAAGGATTTCTATTCTCCAGAAGGATAAGAATGGATTCCACATGTGAGCACTAGATTGGAATGAATGCATTGACTGTCTTTCGTGGTCACCGGACCAGTCTTCTGCTGCAGGGAACAATAAATTGAATCCTTGGTTTCTCCATGTGACATATCCATTTGTATCTTAAATTACAAAAACTGATAGTTAATGTATAATGTGAGTAAATATTTATGATGTAAATTTTTAGAAATCCAATTCTTTCAGAGAACAAATCTATTCTCACAAAGAAAATATACACATGATTTATTGCTAAGTGATGTTTTTCCCAAAGATTTGATATGGCAGTTGCAAATTTAAAATCCTGGATTGCTAATTTATATTAGATATCTATTAAATTGGGTTTTCTGAATTCGTATTTAAAATTTAATTAAAGAAGGAAAAAAATTACCATATTTCTCCAAATAAATAAAATATAAAAATATCAAAAAAATTATTCCTTCCTTGAAAATATTTGGGAGTTTTTTCTTATTGAATTTTGAGAGTTCTATAAATGTTACACTTTAACCTGGCTGCTTTAGTATAATGCTAAAAGTGCAGCCTATAACGATAGTATATGTTTCTTCAGTAGTAATTTTATTCTATGTATCTCTACACTAAATAATAGATAGTCAGGCTCACTGTATTCAGTAATATAAACTGCTTTTTGTACAGTAGTGTGGATTTACTGTACTGTTCCAAATATGTATAATATGTAAAAGAGTAGATAGTGAAAAATTTTCTACTCTAGTTGTATGCAGAAAACTGTGTCTACAGATTTGAAAAGTTGTATTAAATCATTCGTGTTTGGGAAGAAAAACTGACTTTTAATTATTGCTTCAAATATGGTAAATTTTTTTACTTCAACAATTCCAATAACTGATTAACTTAGAGTTGTAAATTTTATAATTTTTCAAATTTTATTTTTTTTTTGAGTTATTAAAGATTGTTTGAAAATTTATCTGTAATTGTTATTTAGACATTCTATTGCTTCTATTTTTCTATATAAGTAACAGAAAGAATACCAGTTGGTCTTGAAAATTTCGAAGAAAAATTAATGCCAAAAAAGTTGCTGTGACATGTAAATTTTATCATAATTTGCACGTGTTGTTTAAACATTTTGTTTAAAAAATATAGCTTTATATAGTCTATACACATTACTTCATAAAGTTTATTTTGAAGAACTTCTATTACACAGTAGGTCAAATTTATTTATATTCTGTGATATATTATTATTTCTGTCCATCTTGACTCTTTTAGTTTTGTAATTGTTAAGGAAAATTTATGCACTTATAAAATGCACATTAATTTATGATTGCTACAAGATTTGAACTCCTGCCAGGTAATATGTGCAATCTATACAACTGGCATTTTTAGAATTGTAAATATAAAGCTTACTGTTATTAATTCGACTTGTAAATCATATTACTGTTATTTTTAAACGGAAACTTAGAAAATATGTACAGTTAGCTCGTAGTCGAGTGAGTCTACGTCTAGGAGGAAGAATAAAAAAAAAACTTAATCCCTACACCCTTATCAATAACATTGTTATATCATTAATAAATCATATTTTATCAAAAAATATAGCTATGGTTAGTATGTAGAGTATACATTAGATTTCTGTATTGGTGATATATTTATGGAAATTTTTCTTATGAGCAAAACAATGTTTAATATATCTATTTGTCGGTGTATTTTAGAGCGTGAACGATCGTTTGTGTTTATGTATATTAACTCTTTATCACACTTAATTTAAAAATAAAAATTAGATTGTGTAATATATACGAACAGCGTCAAGTAAAAAGCATTTTCTGTTACGTACCTGTTTAAATTTTGATAATTAACAGATTTCGGGCACAGTGATTAATTTTTGATCTACTGTGTAACAGATTTTCCAAATTGAGAATAATTATTGTTTTTCTGTGTGAAAGTTTTGAAAATTGTCAGATTGGTGAATGAATATCATACTTTAAATAACAATAAAAGAAGCAAACAAAATGTAGAAATGATTTTGTTATTGGTAAACAATTGTTTCTTCTATTGCTTATAAACAGGAAATAAAATACTGAATTTAGAATTATCTTAAATGAAAATCATTTATAATTAAAAACGAGATTTTTTTTAAATGTTAATCTATTAAGAAATTTTAATGATTTCTAATGTAGAACGGATTTCGTAAATATTTTTCTTTCTTATCGTAGCCGTCGTAGAACTTTTTGATCCTCCTTCCCGGTATTTGTAATTTCTTTCATGTTAATCGAACTTGTGTATAATATCCATAACGAAAAACCATCAAAAAGTGTCAGAATGAATGTGATCAGAACAGAAGTATTTCCTAGAAATAAAATTGTCTAACTACGTATTGTTTATTATTCATTGGTTGTAAACGAGGATAAAATATTATTCTGATACAATTCAGTATTAATCTACTATAAATTGTTTTTAAAAATAGTATTCGGACGACGTACGCTATAAAAACGTTAGTTCATTAAGGAACGTTGTTTTCTTATAGATTTCTAAAAAGACTTATCTTCTCACAAAGTAAAAACATCGAAAGGAGGCAGTAATTAAATTACAGATGGTCTAAATTATTTTCCTATTTATAGATTTATAAACTCGGATAGTAAAAGTAGTCAGACCAGGTTCGAATTCCTTTATCTACGGATTAATAATACACACTAGAAAGACAATGATCTATTTTTTTTATTTAAGCTATTCTGTGTGGACAATTAAAACAGATAATAACTGGTCGCGCTTTAACGACGTCATTTATTAATCAGTCGATTAATTTTCCGAGAGGTATTAAGTGTGTAAATCGAAGTGTCAGAAAGTTTGTAGTTGGGAAATAGGTAAAGGAGCGCGGAAAGTTTCGTCTTTTCTCATCATTGGTCGTTTGGTGGAGCGGCAAACTGCAAAATGGGACAGGCACACGTAAGACGAGCAGTTGGTGCAGAAGCCATGGGTTTCGTACGAAGATTAACCGCTACAGCGTTATTTTTCGCGTGTTTTAAATTCGCTTACAGCTTTCCCGACGGTGCACCGGCCGAAGCTTGCGATTCTCTCCTACCCAGACACGCCGGAACATCTCCCAGTCCCGTGGCAGAGTCTCCTTACGTCTTCGTAGCTTCCGACGACAAATATTCCTACAAAAATCCGCAACCCATCAAAGGTAAGTCGTTTACGCATTCTCCCAAATATCAATAATTTACCCATTTATCGTAAATTAAACGTTATCCTCCGAGTGTAATTACTATATCGATTATCCGGTCAAAGGCCGGTAAAAAGCACGGCCCGGTCGGAAAACGTATTTGGATGTTTCGCATATTTAAAGTAGATAATGAATCTCCATAACGCGTTCTCATTTTTATAGCGGTTCCTCTTATCATTAACGCGTTAAAGAATGTCAAACATGCCCCAAATACAACCATTTTTCAATGTAAAATTTGTATTACGGTTACGTTAATTGCCATAAACGTTCCAGTTAAAATGCAAGAATACTCTGGATAAAAGTTTAATATAAGAGCGTGGTCTAGTAATTGTAATTTAAAAAAAAAATTATATTAATAATTACATCCCGGGGCGTAGAACTGTCTGTTTAAAAGAATAAAAATGGAACTAGGCCCGGTTTTAGGCTGCGATTGATATTCAAACAATAGGGAAGTGCCGTAATCCTATCTTCCCAGCATAGAAAACGAAAGGCCTCCGATAACCGGGTCAATTTAAATTCATTAAAGTGTGTCGTGTATCGAAACGAAAAGTGGTAGCATTTCACTTTTTCGGTTGTAAAGGTTTTCTCGGTTTTTTTCCGCGGATAGAAGCGCTAATTTTTTAAAACTGGAATTGGCTTAATGGATTCGGAAGTGGAACAGTCGGGGAGGAGATGTTCTGCGCCGTGAGACGTCAACAATAAGGAATTATCCAGATTCATTGTTACTCGGTAAAATTGTTTTACGGCTTAAACGTCGTTTAATTTAAAACGAAAATAAAGACCGGTGGGAATTTCGCCTTTTCCCCGAAAAGCCACCGGCGTGGAGAACAATAATTAAATTATATTGTCCGGTGTTTCTTTTTATTCAGTCGAGATCTACGGAGCTCCTTTCAAGGGATTTTTAGTGGCCGCCATCGATCCCCACACGGGAGAACGCATAGGAAATTGGATCAAAGGAAAGGGAACGGGAATTCTACCGTGCGCCGCGATAACCCATTCGGACGGAAGGGATAAAAAACACGTTATATTAATTTGGACTCCTCCTAAAGACAAAGCGGAAGGAAACGTCGTCTTCGTGTAAGTATTTTTACTTTTAGTAGGAAATTTTACGCCGGTCAATCGTCTCGGCTTTATTTGCGTGCCGCGTATATTAATTAATTAAAATGCAATGGTCGTTTTTCGCAGGGCCACCATTCTTCGATCCAAGTCGCTGTACTACACTGGACAAGTAGCCGGCCTGGTGGGCAATGCGGCTTACCGATATTATTATTAATTCCTCTGTCCGCAACGAAATTAATTATTCGTCCTTTTATTTATCCATGCGTTTAATAAATTGAAAACGAGACGAAGCGATAATTAGTCTTGGATTTGTAGCGCTGCCACCGCCCATCGTCCTAGCTTAATTATTCGGCCGCGCACCGGTTAAACCGCCTACCGAATCGTCGTAATATTTGTCGCGAAATTCTCTTAAATATTTCCGCTTCCGTATCGGAGGGGAAGAACCGGATATTTCCATCGACCGCCACGTGGCTAACGGTTATCCTGCCGCCGTCCGGATGACAGCTAATTAAAATAATAAATTTAGTTTAACTTTTATTCATTTTTAATATAAATTCCCGCATTTTTCACGGTTAAAAATTAAGATATTAATTTAAATATATTTAGTGCGGAATCGGCCGGTCCGAGTTGGAAGGAGTCGACGATATAGGAAATTGTAACGAATTTAATTTTTATTAATTGATTTTTTCACAATTTATTTTGTTGGAACTTCTATCGGTACAAAATGGAAAAGTCCGTAATAAAAACGATAAATGGGAGGCGAGAAGGGACGGGGAGGGTGAAAATACGGTTTAAAGCTGCGGAAGTGTTTCTTACCGTGTTAAACGCACTTTTTAACGCCGGGGCTAATACAAAAACGACATTCGACATTTCCGTTTTTCGGCGGAAGAAACGCGCCGAGGATGGAGACTAATTAATTAATAAAAAGAAGTTTTACGTCTGGTTAAAAGTGGCGGATTTTTAAATTGTCTGCCGAGAAGAGCCGCGTACGTACCCTGGCTTGGCCACCCGGTTGTTTCCGGAAAGAATCCGACAGGAGTGCATTGTGTTTTCCTCCGTCGAACCGAAAGAAGGTCAACGAGAAGAAATTCGGTCGTTAACAGCACGTAAGAATGTGTCGACGTCCATTTTCCCACTCTTCCACACCGCCCACGCCCGGCGAGAAAGCGTTTGCGGAAAGAGAAAAATGTCTATTTTCTTTCTATGTCAAAATTTTATTATTTTCCGATAAAAGTTTTTTACTTCGCTTAAAAATTCCGCGGTTTAAACGTATCTTAGATATTTTCCCGCGTAATATCCAAAGAGAAAACAAAAACTAGTCGATTGGGAAATACTCGGTAAATTTAGAAAAGTAAATAACATATTTTTCCATTTTCGACCACCGGGAGTAATGGGCGGAAAAATCCTCCCGTATATTTTAATACCCGTCTTAATGTCTAGGCATATCGGGCTTTAGCCCTGTGGACTACGGGCTAACAATGTCGATATCCGTTACAAAGACTTTTACCGAATATATTACGCAAAGTCCGTAGCCAAGAAATGCTAGACGTTAAGACAGGAATTAAAACTTACGTTTTCGCTTGATTGTTGTCGGAAATGGAAAAACACGTTATTTACTTTCTAAATTACCGAGTATTTCCCAATCGATCGATATTATTACCCGATCCGTAATTACCAGATTAAGAAAAGCTGTCTGCGGTATATTATTTTACCATCGACTATAATTATTAATATAAAAATTATTGGCCTACTATTTGCATCCTTCCGTAGGACAAAAATCCGATTTTAGGCACGCCACGACGCGTAAATACGCATCGACGATTTACTTTTCCTTTATAAATAAGTTACTTGGAAGGTGGGCCGCTACCGGGCCCGCGATTTACTTCCCGCAGGTCTTAAAAAACGGGTATCCGACGTCTTTTCGTCTGCGTTTTCTACTGGGGTGAATTTGAATAATTGGCAGGGTTTAGAAGCTGATAAATTCCGGCGGACAAGAGAGTTCGTAGGTAAGTTATGTGGACTTTGTCATTCCGAAGGTCGGTCGACACTTAATTAACACGCCGGCAAAAGTTATCGTTAATGGAAATTTTCGAAAACGTTCGGAAACGGTTTCGTTAACGTAACAGAAATACGGTAGAATCCCGATTAACGGGCACGTCCTTAGTCGGCCCGCTACTATTCTCGTAGCGAAATCACAAAAGAAACTTCCGGCCTTTTTTATATTTTGCCGTTTTTAATCCGAAACGGCCGCGGCCCACCGCCCGACTGGGGTAATCGAATCTTAAACCGTTCAGACGCTGGTAGCACCGTATTATCGGAAATTCGGTTAGGACGAAAGCGTGACTTACACACGACACTTAACATATATCGTTACTATCTGAAACAATGAACAAAGAAGTTGGAATGGAGAACAATTACAGACATTCGAGAATCTTAGACGATCGTAGACCCAAATCTTAGTTATAAAATTCTGTTTGGCCCGGGACCCACCAGTGGCCGAGCGGTTCCGTTCCCCCAACACTGGGAGTTCAGCGGCCAGATGGCCGAGGGGTCAAGGTGGCAGCCTACTGCTCTGGGGACCCGGGTTCGAATCCGAACGGGTCGAAAAATCCCCAGAAATTTTTCGGGGGTGGTCCGTTCGGATATGTCGTGCCCTGTCCCTCACCACCCGGCAGCCCCATTGTGGGTCTGGCCGAACCCATAATGGGCTTGCAAAAAGAGGCCCTCTTAGTGCCCACAGGGCGGAAAGAGTTAAAAAAAAAACACTGGGAGTTCGGTGGTGGATTGGTGCCTGGCCGGGACAAGCTGGCCACGTGAAGTTTCCAGGTTTTCTCCACGTTCGTAACGCCCGAACAGCAGCCAGTTACTTTTAAAAATACCTCTCGGACAGCATCTCCGAGGCAGATCGCCCAAGTGTTGCGTTGCCATAACTTAACTAAACACTTTTCGGCCCGAATATCGGCAAAGGGCAGGGAAATTAACTCCTGGGGATTTACCGTTGCCAAATGACATCGTACGTAACCTAGGCCCGCGGGCGCCAACGCGGGCAAACGGCCGAAAATCGTTTAATTCAAATTATAAAAGTGGCCGAATGGCCATGAGGCACGACTGGTTTTAACCGTTCTTCCATCTTAATTAAATTAATGTGATTTAACGAAATTTCCGGTGAACACATGCGCACGAATATACGTACGTAGAAATCATAATTTTATTTTAAAGGCCCGGTGGCATTTTACCAAAGATCGGCGTTAGAAGGGCCAAGGTATCGGCCACGTTTTTGCTCCCGGTGTGGGAACGGGGCAGTGACACTTAGCGGCAAGGTCTGTATAAGAAGGTCAGGACACGCTCCCATGATTCTATGCGGCAGCGGCCATTTTGGGACTCATCGATAGAACTCATCATACGTGGTTCTTGCATGAGTCAACTATTATTACTTATATACGTACTCAAAACGTTAAGCAATGGATTATTGTGTTGCAACTAATTGTAAAAGTAAGTCTACCGACGTTCGATTGTTCAGATTTCCTGCAGATAAGCGGAGGAAAGCAAAATGTAGCGTAGGCATCAACTGATGGTTCATGATGCAGTTCAAAGAGTTTATATGTTTAAAGTTTGTAACAAGTGGTCTAAACGAGTAGATACTCTTCGTGTCCATGAACGAACTATACATGGAAATTTATAAACGATATTGGCAATCCAGATATAAAACAAATGTAATTTTTTCATTTTTCTATCTGGTGATAAAATAATTAAGCATGTAATTGTTTTAATATGACCATATTGTATTTAAAAATAAAATTATGATGATGGTATTGACTTATACTCTCAATATTTATTAATAAAACATTGCAAAAAATTTAGTTTAATAGTAATTTATACTTAATTCAATTTAAATAAAATTTACATTAATTTTATTGTCAGAATTTTTATTTTAAAAGACGTGATGGAAATCTAAATGTATCTAATTCTTATAATCTAGAGATTCCATAATATTTAATTGATTTTATTTATATTTAATTTTTTCGTTCGCGTTTCAATAATTATTTTCCACTGATCATTCAAATCTTTTATCCTGAACATTTAAAAACAGATTTTATTTAATTAAAGTAAAATTGACTATTTAATTGTAAAAAAGAAAATTTTAGCATTATTTTGCTATGGCAACAAATATTCATATTTTGTTTGAATATATTGTATTCTATTCAAGTATTATTTGTCAGTTTATTGTCAAATAATTTAATTTAAAATTTTATATTTGGAATTTTTTGAAAGCTATTTATAAATTAAAAATATATCTACACATCTATTACTTATTATAAAATGAGTATTACATTGACAACATTTATTAATAATACTATTGAATTTTATCTTAATTTTATAGCCAATCGTGCTTTTAAAAAATAATTATAAATTTGTTATATTATTATATTCTTTATTATACTTTAAATTTTTTTTGATGTTATTGCATCACTTTACGAAGTGTCTATATACGTAATTGCATCAGTTTTACTACCTATTTAATTAGTTTCAATCGCGACAGAAAATGATATAGATGATTGTTTCTTTTAAACTATCTGATCGAAAAGTTACATAAAATTGGGGTTGCGTAATTATCCGAAATTATTATTATATTTTCGACTGAAAATCACTGGATTTATGCAATTTTTGTTTAATTAATATCGTATAAAACAGACTGCTCGTACAAGTTTGCTTAAAACACGCGACTCAAAATACCCCAAAATGGCGGCTCAATAAGTAGGTCACGCGTGTCCTGACCTTATACACACCTTGGTTGAACTAGTAGCTCGGGACGCCCCCTAGTGGGCGTTCTTTACAAATTTCCATGAGGCACGGTTCCTTCGACTTTTTTGTTCCTATCAATATGCTCTATAGCTCTGTTAAAATCCGAATGGTAAGATTTACCCTCCGAATGAAGAGGTGACGACCTCCCCCAAATCGTAGACCCCTATACTAACAATAAAGTCAAAGAAACCATATCCCTACTCGCGACCCTTCGAGAGATATAAGCCCCTGAAGTAATAAATTCCTGAATTATTTATATTGTTATATTGACCAAATAATAATTTATTGGCCAAACGAATAATAAAAATTCATATTGTTAATTTAAATAAGAATTAAAATTGTTAATTTGAATGTTTGAAATATGACACACGATAGGGGCGCCTCTAGTGTCCGTTAACAAACGGTTACGGGACAGACAGGCGGATATCCGTTGAATGGATTATATATATAGATGAGGCTACAAAAAGTTCACTAATATTTTACTGACGATGATAATTTGTTGATGGATTTAAACTGCCAATTCAAAAGACTTTACTCAAATTACACAAGATACACTTAACATTTAGGGNTTTCCTGCAGATAAGCGGAGGAAAGCAAAATGTAGCGTAGGCATCAACTGATGGTTCATGATGCAGTTCAAAGAGTTTATATGTTTAAAGTTTGTAACAAGTGGTCTAAACGAGTAGATACTCTTCGTGTCCATGAACGAACTAAACATGGAAATTTATAAACGATAATGGCAATCCAGATATAAAACAAATGTAATTTTTTCATTTTTCTATCTGGTGATAAAATAATTAAGCATGTAATTGTTTTAATATGACCATATTGTATTTAAAAATAAAATTATGATGATGGTATTGACTTATACTCTCAATATTTATTAATAAAACATTGCAAAAAATTTAGTTTAATAGTAATTTATACTTAATTCAATTTAAATAAAATTTACATTAATTTTATTGTCAGAATTTTTATTTTAAAAGACGTGATGGAAATCTAAATGTATCTAATTCTTATAATCTAGAGATTCCATAATATTTAATTGATTTTATTTATATTTAATTTTTTCGTTCGCGTTTCAATAATTATTTTCCACTGATCATTCAAATCTTTTATCCTGAACATTTAAAAACAGATTTTATTTAATTAAAGTAAAATTGACTATTTAATTGTAAAAAAGAAAATTTTAGCATTATTTTGCTATGGCAACAAATATTCATATTTTGTTTGAATATATTGTATTCTATTCAAGTATTATTTGTCAGTTTATTGTCAAATAATTTAATTTAAAATTTTATTTTTGGAATTTTTTGAAAGCTATTTATAAATTAAAAATATATCTACACATCTATTACTTATTATAAAATGAGTATTACATTGACAACATTTATTAATAATAGACTACTATTGAATTTTATCTTAATTTTATAGCCAATCGTGCTTTTAAAAAATAATTATAAATTTGTTATATTATTATATTCTTTACTATACTTTAAATTTTTTTTGATGTTATTGCATCACTTTACGAAGTGTCTATATACGTAATTGCATCAGTTTTACTACCTATTTAATTAGTTTCAATCGCGACAGAAAATGATATAGATGATTGTTTCTTTTAAACTATCTGATCGAAAAGTTACATAAAATTGGGGTTGCGTAATTATCCGAAATTATTATTATATTTTCGACTGAAAATCACTGGATTTATGCAATTTTTGTTTAATTAATATCGTATAAAACAGACTGCTCGTACAAGTTTGCTTAAAACACGCGACTCAAAATACCCCAAAATGGCGGCTCAATAAGTAGGTCACGCGTGTCCTGACCTTATACACACCTTGGTTGAACTAGTAGCTCGGGACGCCCCCTAGTGGGCGTTCTTTACAAATTTCCATGAGGCACGGTTCCTTCGACTTTTTTGTTCCTATCAATATGCTCTATAGCTCTGTTAAAATCCGAATGGTAAGATTTACCCTCCGAATGAAGAGGTGACGACCTCCCCCAAATCGTAGACCCCTATACTAACAATAAAGTCAAAGAAACCATATCCCTACTCGCGACCCTTCGAGAGATATAAGCCCCTGAAGTAATAAATTCCTGAATTATTTATATTGTTATATTGACCAAATAATAATTTATTGGCCAAACGAATAATAAAAATTCATATTGTTAATTTAAATAAGAATTAAAATTGTTAATTTGAATGTTTGAAATATGACACACGATAGGGGCGCCTCTAGTGTCCGTTAACAAACGGTTACGGGACAGACAGGCGGATATCCGTTGAATGGATTATATATATAGATGAGGCTACAAAAAGTTCACTAATATTTTACTGACGATGATAATTTGTTGATGGATTTAAACTGCCAATTCAAAAGACTTTACTCAAATTACACAAGATACACTTAACATTTAATATTCGTCAGGGTTAGGTTTTTTAAAAATCTCGTGAAAACCAAATAAGGATGCCTATGGAAAAAATTGAGTTTGGTTTTGTGGAACATTTCAAAGATAAACGTTAATTGTAAAATAAAATATTGGAAATTTTCTAATATAAGACGTTTAAATTATTTCTAAAATGCAATGAATAATTTTACATATTTTTTTTTTCTTTGTATAATTTAATAAGAGATTGAAAATGTAGTGGAAAAATTTTGAGATTAAAAGAATTTAAGAACGAAAGTCTACATAGTCTGTATAATAACTTTTATAATATACTGTACAATTTTAAATAATTTGATAAAAATAATGAACAATAATCATCCTTTAATTAATTAAAGCTATAATATAAACAATGAACATTAGACAAAAGAAATTTGACGTTCAACAAACGAACGAACGAAGTAGCAAATTTTGTGTTCGAAATAAATTAATTCTGACTGTGGTGTAAATACACTACAGTCAGAATTATGCTTGTCCAGCTTCTTGACGTCACAAAGTAGCAACATCTCCTGGTAGAAAACAGAACTACGGTTACGGAATCGTTCTGTAATTAGACGCCAGTCTTTTATTGGCGTTTGGGCTATTCTTTGTTAATTGCATATTCGTTTCCATTGTCGAAAACACAATACAGGTATTAAAACGCTATTGTCGAGTAAAACTTATTGTTTACGTCATTTAACAAAGAATTTAACAAGAAGACCGAGAAATTGTAACTGCGTTGAGAAAAGGATTTATTTTTACGGACGTTTCCGACTTAACAGGAAGGAATTTGTGGAAAATTGAAAATTTTACAGTTGGGGGCAGGCTAAGTCAATATGGAGACGGAGAGATTTACCTTGAACCGGTTGATGGAAGCAGCGCTGAACCCGCCCGATGAGGGCGCGGTCAATTTCAAAATGTTGCGGATGGTGCTGAAAGTTATAATCGAGGAACTGGACCTGGGGGTAAGGCGCCGTTTCTCTTCTGTCCTTAATTTTACTTTGCTTAAGGCGATTATCCTTAATTTTACTTTGCTTCAAGGAGGTGGAGGCCGAGGTTCCGGCCGAAGACGTCGGAAGGAAAACCCGGAAGAGAAGGAAGCGGAAATACCACCGACTGGAGACTTCCAGAAAACCTACAGAAGGGGAGAAGAAGGAGGCGGAAAATTGCCAACGGGAAGAAGAGAAAAGGGGAGAAAGGTCTGAAGCTGAAACCACCGAGGAAAGCCGCCGTTCTCGGTCTTCTTTCTCGGACCGGGAGGAAGAGGACGAGTGGGAGAGAGAGCTGGAAGAGCACCCGAGCCCGGCCGGGGGAAACGAAGCCAGTCCATCCCCCGAAGGGTCGGAGAGCTCCAGCACCGGGAAAGAAGAAAGTTCGGACGGGGACGAAGAGTGGGGAACGGACTACTCCTCTGTCAGAAGCCGCCACCGCCGGCAGCGAGAAAAGGAATCTTCGATTTCCGCCGGTTCCGAATCCGGTTGTACGGGAATCAAACGGAGAGCGATGGAAATGTGGAAAACCGCCTACTTTTCTCGGCGCCTAGAGGCCGTCCAGGAAGGTTTGCATAAGGTGAGACCTTCCGAAAATTTAGGCCCGGGTTAAAAATGTGGCGTATAAGATGCGGGAAACTAATCACCCGACGGCGGGTGGCGTGTTTCTAATACGAGTGTACTTTCGACAGGTGATAAACGTCCTTGGTGTCCACGCCCGAACCGTCGATGCTCAAAGAAGAGACTTGGAAAAGGAAAAAATGGCGCGGGTCGGCCGCAATTTAATTCTTTTCCCTGCTGGTACACAGAAAATATTTAAAGTCACGACGTTTTTTACAGGATGGCGTTACTCGCGGCCTGAGCAAGATAGTCAGTCGCCTGTCGGAATCCGCGGTAAGTTTTCCCTCTTTAATAACGCTCCGTTTAACTGCTTGACCGTAAAGACTTTACGCGCTTAAAACCTTGAAAATTTAAACGGAAAATTAGGCTGTCGAGTTTCGTCTTTCGAAATTTCTATCGATAGAATGGCCGTAGCTATATCCTTCGGCTAAGGGATTCGGGTTGCGATCTCCCAGCACCCGGTTAATTTTTTACCTTATAAAATGGTATTAATAATACCGGTCTGGAATATCGGTCCGACGCGTGACGATTAATATACGATAATTTTAAAAATAAACCGGAACAGAACGAAACGGAAGCCAAATTGAAATTGGTGGTAACCGGAGAAGAATTAGTGGATTTTAAGAAAGAAGTGGACGGGAAGTTGGCCCGGCTGGATTTAGAAATTAAAGAACTGCACCGAGTTTCGGCCGGAGTGGAAGAAAGCGTACGTAAATAGAAACCCAGTTGTTATTTTTTTCTGCCGGGAAGTTTGTCTGACTCCGTTGTCTTCCTCTAGGTCAATCGATTGCTAACAGAGACCGAAACGTTAAAGGAAAAAACCGGCTTCTTAGAAGTAACCGTCTTTGCCGTTAAAATAATTGCGCATATTAACCATTTCCTTTAATTATGCTTTAAATTTTTCCGTCGACAGGATAACACCGGCCTCTACCGCCATAAAAGTCCAGGTAACCTCTCTTTCCTCTATTCCCGCTATCCGCTCTTTTATTTCTGACGCTTTCCGCTCTGCCCACCCACACGAATCGTACCCGCCTCGGGTTCGGTCGGCCGGGTGGGCTGGGAAGGGGCCCGACCGCCGTTAAAAAATCAGGCCCGGGAGGCCCACTGGCCCTTCTATCGGCTTGTAAGTTCGGCCGACCGGTTACATTTTACAAACGACTTTCATTTCAGAGGAGGTGGACTTTCCTGCCTTAAGAGAAATGGTAAGAATCTATTGTTTGGACGAAGCAACTTTGACCCAACGCTAAAAACAAAATATCCATCGTTTCAGTTTCGGAACTTCGTGGACGAAATGCGACCCATCAAAGAGAAGTTTCAAAGAGAATTCGAAACGGAATCCGAGCAAGACACCAGTATGTCGGAACAGGTGACCAATCTGAGAATAAACGTCAGAAATCTCATCGAAAACGACAAAATCGTAACGGAAAAATTTCAAAGATTGGAAGAGGACGGTGCTAAACAAAAGGAAATCCTCGATATATTGGTCGAAGCTAACGAAAAAGGATTCGCTCCCCAGGTGCGGAGATGGGAATGCTCCGGTAAAAGATTCGTTTCTGTTCGACTTTAATTTTGCCTCCGTTTTGTAGGATAAAGAGGATTTCTACGACATGCAGAAAAGACTTAGACAGTTAGAGATCGACTGTCGACAGCTCGGCGCATTAAACGTTAGTCGACCCGCCTACCACCGGCTTATAAGTACGTAGCTCTAACTGGAGAATTTCTTGCATTTCTAGGACTTGGACCTGGCCATCGCCACCTTAAAAGCCATTAAAGTGAATAAATCCGAAGTGGAAGCCGCACTATCGCGAGTAATTTCCATTCCCGGCAAAATTTTTATACGAAATTACGATTTTTATTAATTTTTTACGTTATTTAATTATAGAAAGCGGAGAATAAAGTGGTAGAAGTTAAGGTGGACAGGACGGAATACGAGAAAGTGACGGGAGAACATTGCTTTAAATTGAAACAGCTGGAGAAGGACGTCGACTACATTGTGAGATGCGAAATATTCGTTTACTAATGTTTGGAACGGAAGTTTAATATTTCAATTGTATTTAGAGAGAAAATCTGGATGTGGAGGTGAGAAGGATATCGGACGAACTCGATAATAAAGTTCATCGAATCGATATCGAAACTTTAACAGAAAGCGTTCACAGAAGATTGAAGGATCTTACTTTCAAACTCAAACGACTTGGATACGCCGTGCAAATTGAAACACAGATGCCCGCTGCAACCCGGTACGATTCGTTATTTCCGGCAAATTTTCGTTGGTCAAAAAATAATCCACCTTTGTATATTAACCGAATTGCTAACACGTAACAAATGACAGAGTACTGTATACTGTAAACTATTGGCCTCCTGCCACTTCGGGGCTCGACACGGAATCCGGGTCGACCGTTCCGACAAATTTTGGTGGGTGGTAGGGTCCGGTTCCTGGCGCCCGGCCACTCCAGTTACGGATCCGGCCTACGTGGCCCAGGACACGGCTTTTTTAAATTCCTTTTCTCCCGCTGGCGCTGAAGGGCATTTTCTAGCGTTACGGAGCGGCGGGGGTGGGGACGGAACTCCACGTACAGGCTGCGGGACACACCGCTTGTCGAAAAGTTTGGAAGTGCCGGCCCGGATCCCGTCCCCCATTTCCCGGGGCGGTCTCGATGGACATATTGGCACAAGATTATAGAAGGCGGGAATTACCTTATGCATCAAAATATATTTCTTTATACGCATCTCTGGTTCTCTTCTCGGTCGGGCGTGTGGCCATACCAATAGGATTTACCCGATTTATTCTTATTATACGTTTCTTTTTCTTTATCGCAAGATCCGTTAGGCTTGTAATAAACGATATAAACGTTTCGTCGTCGACGGCAATGTGAACCAATAAAGGAACCTGCGAAAATATTCGTCGTTTTTCCTTCCCGTAACGTGGATAAACGTTGGTACTTTACGCCGTTTCCTGCTTTTATTTGTCCTATTCGATAAAATCTTCGGATTGCAAAATAAAATTCTTAAATAATAATTAAAAACTTGTCAGAAACTGAGATATTCGGAAAATTTGCCTAGCATTTTGGGGTAAATATCCGTATTAAGGCCAGGAATTGCCTACGTTAACGTTAGTACGAAGATAACCGACGTATAATTTCCGTGGTTGCACCGGGTTTAAGTTACGTACCGTACGACGAGACGTTTCTTAATTCGGCGGTCCGGGTTAATTTACTTTGAATCATTTTGTCTTTCTCCGCGTAACCGAAATTAACACCAGGCAGTTAAGACTGCGACATTAACGAAATTTTTCTTTTTACGCCAGCACCGAAGCTAAATGCCTGTCTTGTGGAGTGTGGACTAGAAGACTGCAAAATTCGTACGATTTTCCATGGGTATAGATCTATTTATAAGTAGTTATATTTGCGATTTATATGAAAATTCCTTATTTATAGAGTGGTGAAGAGTCTACCGCCAACCGTCTTTAGTAAATGCGGACAAATAGTCGACCCGAAACAAATCGTTTCAAAGAACATCGACGGGTGAGTACGGCGTTTTTTAAGTTTGGATTTTAAAACCAGAATTATGGTAAAATTTTCTCGTTAAACCAGAATTCTACCACCTTCGGCCTGCCGTCACGTAGGAAGACTCGTGGGAGGTCCTCTTGGCAGTAACGAAAATAATGGAAAATCGCCCGTCCGCGGGTGAGAACTAATTATTGCTATAGGTTTATTTTTGGCACTTTTCGCCTTACGGGCGCTGAGGGACCGCTTTTCCTGACCGGACGAGACGAACCGCCAAATCTTTCCGGTTCCAATCGGATCCCGCCAAATGTTTCCGGTTCCAATCGGATCCCGAGTTTCTCGGCGCGGCGGGCCGAGTCGTAATCGTCGGAATGCTATAGTTTGGGTCCGGGCACTTAAACAGCGAGCCAGAGGCTCCGGAGGGAATGCGGCGGGTGGAGAAAATCCCGGAAATTTTTGGGGACTGTCCGGAGCGAATAAGTCGGGTACCCGCCACGGGTTCGGTAAAAAGGGCCGCGGATGGTCGAATGGCGGAAAGTCCATAGAAATATCGAAGGTCGAAAACATGAATAGGTTTTACTATAGAAATGTCGGTCTCGTACTTTCATTTATAAATAGCCTATTTAAAAAGTAGCCAATGCCCGAAATAAAATTAAATTCAACGTTTATAAAACATAGGAGAATTACGCCAATGAAGATCGGCGTGGGAGATTACGCCTAGGCCTACCGCTTCACTCTAAACTATTTTAAATTATTCTGCAAAAAGATTTCTTGGTGTGTTTTTTCGAATAGAAAAGAACGAAAAATAAACAAAATTTGTAACTGATAATAAAATTTAAATTAAAGAAACGTCTAGTAATTTATTATTTTTCTGCGCCGTCTCCGTACCACCAATGGATCTGACTAGCGAAGATCGCATCCGTTTATGGCGGAACGGAAAGAGTTAAGGCTAAACGTGACCCCGGATTTTATTCGATTCCACTTCTTCAATTTGTGTTATTTTTAATTCGAAGCCGGATGTCATTTATCGCGTCTCTCGCATTGGTTATACGCTTCTAAAATTAAAACAAAAGTAAAGTGTATTAATTTAATCAATAATCTACGAGCGTATTACTATTCTTTTATACCTGGACGATATTTTTAAAATTTGGATTGCTTCCACTTCCGGTACCAAACCGGAATCAGCGCATCCTTAAACTTCGCAAATTCCTTTCGGAAACGTAAAAACGAACGGAAATTACATTTTCTTTTAAATTTATTTTAAAAATATTTAAATACAATCGTACCCGACTGTGGGTTTGTCTAAAAATAGATTCAACTGCTTCCCTGCAATTACCGAAAATGGACACGGCCGAATTAATAAATAACAATATAATTTTATTTCGGTGTAAAAGAAAAGAACAACTAAATTACATTTAATACAAAATCAATGGCGTTTATTGTAATCGGGACGTTAGGAACGGTACAAAATTAATTCGGACCGGAGCGGTCGAGCAACAATTTTACGGGCGTTTTTTTGTCTAAGTAATAAATAATACTTTGAAGAAAACGAAAATTTATCCGCGAATGTAATGAGCGGAGTATCCGCTTTTGCCCGAGAAATTTGATATTCGTATTAAAGTAAATAAGTGGTAGATACTTTATTAGGTGGCAAAAACGAATTTTTCTTTCGGAACAAATTCGGACGCTACCGTGTTAATTTTCGTAGTACACGTAGTTACGTAAGACGAGTATCCACTGTATCAACACATCTCTTTTGGCGCAGTTTGCCAAAATTACCGCTTCGATAATATCGGGCACTAGAGTTTCCATGGCACGGTTCGAACGGCTCTTACGCTCGAACTTCGTTTCCCGGCGATTATTAAATAAGAAGCCAGAAGCTATCATCTTATCAACCCCCGGATCCATTGAAATAGTTATTTAAATATGATAAGAAGATTATTGGAATTAAAAGATTATGTAGACTCGCCCTTATTTCATTACGAAAATCTTCATTGCCACCGACAACCGAAGAAATTGTAGTTTTACAAGAAAGTTTTAATTGTTTGGAACTCTTTGAACGAGCAAATAACAGCGTTTCGGGCGATACGTACTGTACGTTAAAATATGTTCAATCGTTTCAATTATTCGTGGAATTGACGTCAAGTAAAGACACTAGAAAATTCCGTTGCTACAGAAAGCGGTAAAAAGTTATTGCAATCATTAAAAGAGTAATCGAGAGATTAAATGGTTGTAGCATTTCAACAATTTTAGATTGTAGATCCTTAAGCAGAAACGTTGGGCTCAAAAGCCAAGAGTTTCGACTTAAAGAGAACTACAGTATATTCAATTTTCGAAAGCAATAACAAATGAACTTGTAAATACAATAAATTCAATTTAAATGGACGGTGAATCATCCGATCTTGAAAACGAACAAGAAAATAAAGAAATAACTCTAAATAATGCACATTCCCAAATACAAATAATTCAACAGCAGACGCAATTATTGTTTTTTGGCAATACAGTCGACCCCCCTATAACGTGGGTTCCTAAAACGTAGCGAAAAAATTGCGGCAGTATTCGTATAAAGGGACTCGTAAAAATTCGTATCCCGTCGTCGCCGACTCGTGTCGCGACAAGATTGGTCGAATCTGGACCAATAGTGGATGAGCAGCCGAACTACTTTCCGCCGTCCAGCGCCACGCTATGGAAAGTTTAGGTGGTAAATTGAGTTTGCTATCGTCTGTACAGTATTATATATAAATTGGGTACTGTACATATAATTATATATTAATTATATATAAATTAGGTACTGTATATATAATTATATATTAATTTAATTTATTGTAACTTTATTATAATTATATATATACTTTCCGCCGTCTAGCGTTACGCTACGGAGAGTTTAGGCGAGCTATCGTCTGTACAGTATGTAAATTAGGTACCTTAAGTCTAATACAGTACTGTAATTTTATACATTTCTTGTGAAAGAAACATTTCTTATTCAACGGCGATTAAAATTATTTATATTAATGATGTCTCCAAAGTTCACGAAGTTTTCGCAGAAAAATAACATCAGAAATCGCGGCCGCGGTTTGCTGCGCTGTTCCGCGACGAAAACAAGCTTGAGCAACGGCGATGTCGAATGGTGCACACTCGGTAAGTAATCCTACAATTTTTTATTTATAGCGAAGTTTATACGAATTATTTCCAAAAAAATATACATATTTTGGAAATGTTGAGTCAAATTAGTCTAGAATCGATTAATTTTATGGAAGAAAACCTTTCAAACAGCCTTAGTCCGTAAACTTCACACGTGTCGGGCTGTGATTGGCTCATGTATTTAAGGATTCCTACAACGTAAAATTCTTATAAAGTGGAACGTATCTAAGCGTTATAGGGGGGTCTACTGTATATCAAACGATGTATCAAGCCTCCAAATTCCCAGCTGTTTCAATTTAAGTCACCAAAATAGATATCCTTATTTCGATCATTCGAAAACAATTCATCACAAATACGCCTTATTTGTGGTACCTCTGTCGGAGACATTTCTGGTACTTCTCGACATTATCTCTGAAAAAAGAAGCCGATTAAAGCCGAGGAAACTACCGTATTTAACATATCTAAAAAATAGTTTTTTAATTGTATAGTTTGTTTGTTTATTAAATACATTCAACCCGATTGTTACCTATCTATCTTTATTTCATATCCAATTTACATTAATACGTTAGCAATCGATTGTAAATCGTATAACCAATAGTGTCGATAGATATCGATGGGTGTTGCTATCGATAATATCCGAACACTAGTATTAACGGCTAAAGCTATAAGTACGCTCTCTAACGTCAATACGCAGGTATATTTAGTGGACTTTGGAATTATCGAAACATTAGATTTTTGAGAGAAATGTGCAAAATAATTATATTCTAGTTTTCTTCTATACAAATAAAAAATTTTTTTTTCGTTGGCAACGTATACAATGTCCGAACGACCTCGAACCGACGTCCAAGAAATGAACAATGTATAACCACCAAAATGTAACCGTATCGATGCCCCATGTATAGAAATAACTCTTCCGAATATCGGATCGATCCAGTTCTAAGACGTCACAATTCAAAATACACCCGGCTCTTTGGAATCCCGAAATGTCGAAATTCGAGAAATACAAAAAGCAGGAAGGATGAGAGTTTGAGCGATTACTGTACTTTCCCTTTATTAAATTCTATAATAGCAAGAAAAACAAACTTATTCTGTACAAATCTTAATTAACGTAAAATCTCGCCATCGGATATCTCGGGATTACAATATCGGTTGTTATCAATAATTGTATACGTATGAAAATGCTTTTTATTACCAGAGTCGATAGATATACTGGTCTCTGAACTACCAATAGCTCTAATGCTACGGCAGTGGCGTAATAAATATTTCTGCCACTTTCATGCGCTGCAATCGCTTTGCGGCGCAAGTTTGACTCGAGCATATGGAAAGTCGGCTGTAAACATTCGAAATTCTTTTAATATATGAAATTTTCTCGTTTTTAACTCAGATATTGCTTTTGTCTTTTTAAAGAACCGCTTATAAATATTACAGTACTATAATTCGGTTTTGAACATTATTTATTCGTAAATGTTAATATTTGTATTTCTATTAATAACTGTCACTTTCAGGATTTTAGATTTTAAATTGATTAGACTGTTTTTTATTTACAATTTGTGTTTATTTTAAAATATTTTGGTGAGTTTTCGTTAAGGTGAGAAAGTTTGGTAGCTGGAATTTTTAATAGGAGGATGGAGTCAAGATATTCATTAATTTTAAGTATATGTAGAGTGGGAAGGAATGTTAAAAATCTCCCTCCTTTCCGGTTTTGCCGTAACAATGATATACGGGAATAACCAAGCTGATTTATAAAATTCTTAGTGTCGTAGGAAACTGGAGTAAATCAACATTCAGTTAAGATGTAAAGGTCGTAAAGGTCATTTATGATGGACGGTAACGTTAGACATCTGTTACAGGGGGAAAGTATAGCGAACGGTCAAAAATAATCTTCCAAGATTTTTACATTTTTGGTTCGAGTACGCTTTGATTCACCGAGGAATGCAAAAAAAAAAAACTCGGGATTTTTTTCCTGTATGCATGGATGTTACTATGTGTGGTGGGCACGATTTTGTTCACCCTCTTTGAAACTTAACGTCGGTAATGCAAAGAATACCAGACAAACAACACTGGATGTATTACTACTGTATTACAATTTATCGAAGATGATATGTAAAATTCGAAAATTTCAAACTAATATAAAAGTTTAGATATTTATTTGACAATTTGCTTAGTTTATGCAGAATAATTATTCGTAAATATTAATGACACGTATAATTAATTAATTTTTCTTAAACATAAAACGATTACTGTCTTATAAGTAGTTAGACTACTGTATATAAAAGATCAAAAACTTACAACTCCAATCCCATTTTCGGTTAAACGATTTCTTATAAGATCTCGTCTTTTTATAAAAATATTTTTGTTGTAAGCAACGCAACTGCTTTAAATTATGTATTTATTATTTAACATTGTACTCATCCCAATATCGTTTATGTACTGATGAGACTCCCTACTGAATGCCGAATCCCGCTGCTGATTGTTGAATCCCGTACAAGCACGCTGCTTGTACGGGATTCAACAATCAGCAGCGAGAAACAACAGAAAATAGTGACCAAGAACTTCGTGATTTCTTTACTTTTGGTTTGCAAAAGTAAAGAAATCACGAAGTTCTTGAAGAACCATCACAATGATGTTTTATGATGGGATTGCAAAACTAGGTTCTTTTAAGGATTCTTACAGAATACAGTACGAGAATACACGAGAGAATTTTGTTCTAATAAAATAAGCCGATCTGATTAAGATCAGTTAGATCAGCTCATTTTATCATAGTCGGTTACTAAAGTTATTACCCTCGATATAAACGAAAAGCGATAGTTTCGGTACGATAGGATATAGCAACACAACACTTGGCGATCTACAAAGGGGGATGTCTAAAAAATCGGGAAAATCGGCCCCTATTAAGGTATTAGACACGCGTAGAAAATCCGGAAAACTCTCCTCCATCTTTCCGTTAGTTGTGCTCGTTCGACGTTCGGTGTTTTTGTCCACTCGATCATCGGTGGGTCCTAGCCACAGTTTTACCATAACTGGGATTGTTAACCCATCTTTTTATGAAATTGATCAGCAACAGAATGAAAAAAATAAACAGCGTCCTCTGGTAATTTTTTCAATATCACAATATAATACACAAAGTAAAACTTTAAAGAATTCTATATTTTTCTATGAGCGAGAAAAGAATCGAGGTTTCAATTATCAAAAGCTTATTAACTTATCAGTTGTTACTTGGCGGTTCTAAAAGTGAATAGTAGAAACTGAGTTTCTTCCTCTTTATTTTCGATCAATAACGCATACAAAAATTTGTACTTTGGAAACACTATAATCCAAATGAAATGGAGAGACGACTCGCGGACAATGTTCAATTGAGAGGCTGTTTTTACGATATTTGCTTCAGCTTTTGGCTTAATTATTAAAGTAAGTTATCCGAAGAAAACTTACTGTAATAACTAAGCCAGGTTTTCCCATTCTTTATATTTTGCTCAATTCCCGATAATAGTCTGTCCGCACCTTTTGAACCACATTCGTAATGGCGATTTTCCTAAATTAAATATGATAACTATTTCTCCCCTCGTCATTTCGATTGGAAGTTCAAAATTTCGTTAAAAATGTCACCAAGTTATGTAGGAGTCGAATTCCCTTTATCAGGGAAGAATTGCTTTTTTCTATTTCTCAGCTTTACCTTTCGTCGTAGCTGTTATTATAGCTTAGGCTAAATATAGATGCAACATTAAATTGAAATTGCCATTCTGCAGTTTCAAATATACTGATGAAGTAGGTTTATCAATAAGATGGGTCCAAATCACAAATAAAAATGAAAAACCAAAATTAGAGCTACGAGAGTTTATATACGTTTTTAGAAGTCTATTCGTAACTGCGTTCGAAATATCAAAGTTTGGATATCTAATGCCACGGAAGGCTTGTGTATTCGAAGTTATACCGCACGTAAATGGCTAAGAGGCATGCCTATTAGATAAAATTGCAGAATAATCTTGGCCCCACCGATGGCAGAGTTAATAAAACCACAAAGAACTAGCAGTTACGGGTTCCCGTTTCGCCAAAAAGCTGCCACGTGGAGTTTTCCGGGTTTTTATCACGTGCCTGACATCTACCTAGGAGCCAGTTTTCCCATAGAAAGTTCACCTTGGAGGCATCCCTTGGCACATCGACCAATGTTGCGTTGCCATATTCCATCAACATAAAATACATAATTTTTTTTTCTTACATCGCTTAAAGAAGAAAAAACAATTATTATTTCTTATTTCTAGGATGATATGTGTGAAGATTTTGGATATGTCTACTTCCTATTTTATACGAAGACAAACATGAATTATGAAGTGAGGAAATAAACATCAAAATTCATAATGTGAGGAAGCGAATTTATTAATGTATTTCCTCACGTTATTATTTTACCTTAATTGGCTGCAATTTGAATAATTATAGACCTATACACTTCCACTGTCACCCATCTTCCGACATCTGTCTTTCCATAATCTCGAGAACGGAGTTAGATAGGTAGAAGACCAGACCAGATATGGAAACCTTAAAGTCAGGAAGTTCCGATTAACTTTATACCAACTTCCGATAAAAACCGTAAGTCACGTTATTTTAATTCAAACTTCCTCCCCCGAAAGCAGTTAATAGGTGACCGGCAAAATTCCATTGTTAAAGGAAAGTTCCCATAGAAAAGTTTTTGAATGTAAGGGAAAGTATGATGTAAGGGGGGAAGCCACTACTAATTAGTGGTGGAGAGAATATATTTTAAATGAAATAAATTAAAAATATGATTAAAAATTGCAGCCTGGTATTATGAAGATATCACAATAAATAATTGCTCGTTAACATTTAGAAATAAATTAATTTTTTGAAGACAAAGTCCTTCCCAAAAAGAGGAACCACCATTTATTAACTTTGTGTTCCAGACATTCCAGACAAAGTCTAAATTTAGAAATAAATAATTTTGGTCATTCTATTCTTCTCCATCGGTCAATCCAAACAGTGAAACGGCCAGCTGGCAAGGAAGAGTATCTGATTTAAACCACTTTTGAAAATTTTGAAGGTCCTATCAGAATTCGAATCCGGATACTTCAGAGCAGACTCGCGCCTTTTCTGCTTCAACCACCAGTTCATTAAGTTGTTTTTTACTTTTCCTTTATTGAAATTTAGCAAAAACTTCGATGTATATTTTGAAAAGTTTTTAGAGTTGTTTTCCCCTTGATAAAATCGATGCAGATGGCAACTGTTCTGTTGAACTTCATACATTTGTTTCGGATGTCGAACGGAAAGGTACACTTTGTATGGATGAAATAGAATTTATTTCTAAGTTTTTACAATTTCAGATTAGTAATTAACTATACATAAAAATTTTTAGTTTATATTTTTGAGACAATGAAAGTAATTAAAATACAAGAGAATTTGATGAATAAAGAGTAGTAAGCATTATTATTCTTTTATATTGCTTAATATAGAATAATTGAAAAGTGTCGTTTGTCCAGTTCCTTCTGAAACTAAATACAGTAATCCTCAAATTTAACGGAGCAAATGTTTCTGTCTTAAAGAAAAATTTATAAATTTTTTATTTGCCAATAGAGCACGCTAAAATGTTGGGTCGATGAGTATAAATTACTCAAGTACATTTATAATTATATTTTATTCCTATTGAATAAAATACATTGAAATAACATTTTGAGACATCTTGTACGTTGTAAGTTCGTTTTTAATAAATGTTTTGAAAATATTCGATTTAACCGGCTTCCGACAATAGCGGACATTTCTCCCCAATTAATAGTTCGTTAAATCGAGGATCTACTGTATTTTTTATATCCTGATTTTATAGTCCGGAGGATTTCATTGCATGTCTGCCGCCTTCTTTATACATTTCTAAAATTATTAAAAAATCATTAGTTTAAATATTTATAGAGATGCATTATACGCTATTCTAGACATACATGAACGATGTTTTTAAGGTTCGGATTTGCCTGAGCTTCGACGTCTATAGCAGGATCCATACACTTTTCAAGAGTTGCAAATTCCTTTAAGAAGAATTAACAGGAATTTAAAAAATATGCATTTATCGGTATGTCATTTCTCGTATCAGTACATTGCTGGTAGATTTACCTCGCTGTTGGTATCTCTGCACATGTATTCTGTCAACTCGTCTAAGGTATCGTAATACTTAACACGCATGGCGCAGTTGCGGTAAATATCGACAATCTGCAACGATATGCAATTTTACACGATTATCTTACATTCTTATGAAATATGAATGCTTCTCTCTTAATTATTCTTATAAAATTATGTAATATGAAATTTTGATGGAAGTATAATGCTATAATGCTACTTACTTTTAACCGGAAATAAACAGTAGTAAATTTTTTCCACTTAAAAGTTCTCCGCCAATAAATTTTTCTATATTTTTCTACTTATTCGGATAAATTGGCGTTTTTAAGAGCAAGAAGGTAAGATTGGAATTGAAGCCAACATTAATTCATTCAAGATCATAGAGAAACAGTATCAAGAAGCTATGCGGTTTGTTCGGGAAGATCGGCAAGAACGAAAAATAAAAACAATCAACCATGCCGTGTTACGTGCAAATTAAGCATAATTCAAGTAAAGAACTTAAGATATTGCAAAAGGAAATGAATAAAAAAGAAGCAGAAAAATAGAAGGAAGCAAAGAGAACTCCAGAATTCAGAAGAAAAACAAACGTGAGAAATTGTTGATCGTCCACTAAAATGCCACACTATTACCTCAAAATGGGTCTTTAAACGAAAAAGAGACAACGGCAGAAACATAATTGAGTATAAAGCACGTCTCGTAGAGAGAGGATACCAACAATTATTTGAATATAAATATTGAATATACAGAGGTGTTTTTACTTGTAACAATGAAAACTATACTTGCTTTGGCAACGTACCGAGGATGGAGCGCATATTATTCCAATGTTAAAGATGCATATCTGAATGGACATCTCGAAGAAAAATATTCTACCCAGGATAGAAAAATCAATAGTTTTGCCTGCTAAAAAAGCATTGTACAGACTCGAGCAGGAAGGACGGTAGTAGAATAAGAGAATGGACTTGTTCTTCAGATCAATTGGTCTAACCCAGGCGTATCCGTGCGTATACTTTGTCGCAAAGAGGCAACTGATAATACGTACACGCGTCGATGATATATTGTTAATATGTAAAGAAAATAACAAATGCGAATGATTTTTGACAAGATAAACGGAGACATTTGAGATTAAAGATCTCGGAGAGGCAAAAGTATCCTATCAGCAAAAGTCGAACGTAAGGAAACGATTGAGCTCTATCAGCAACGTCTGATTGACGAAATATTGGATGCTATTGGATGATGAATGCAAGACCTGCATCGGCACCGACGGAACCGGGAATTAAATTTAAATGTCATATAAAAGATGACGAAGGAAATGATGTGTCGTACAGACAATTGGTAAGTCAACGCTTTATCTAGCAAGCACAGCCAGACCCGATATAGCATTTGCTGTCACGCACTTTAGCCAATTGAACGACGGATACACAATGGAGCACTAAACGAGGGCTAAACGCGTTCTTATTTATCTTAAAAAGACGCTTGATTATAAGAAACGTTTTGAGGCTACACAGATGCAGATTGGAGAAGTGATCCGACCAATCGCAAATCCGCAATGGAGTACAGTACGTGTAGGCTATATTTTAGCAGCGAGGCAGTAAGCTGTAAAACAACAAAGTGCTGCTCTGTCGAGCACAGAAGCAGAGTTCGTCAGTAAGGAAGCTTTGTAATTGAAAAGTTTGATGGAGCAGCTGCAAGGGATGGACGACTCGTGACTAGGGCCTCCCAGTACACAATCGAAATTACATAAAATCATTTTCTACAGTCTATAATTAAAATTTCATTAAACGGATTACGACTCTATATGCTCAGGCTTAGGACTACAGAATTGGCTTTCTCTTTGCCCTGTATTTTTCAATAAAATTGGCAGACTATTTACATCTATGGAATTAGACATTTTAACCAATTCAAAGGCGAATTGCGCAGTAGGCCAAACGACAAGATGCTCCGGTAGGACAGATTTAAAAAGTTAAATATCTGTAGTCGAATCAGAGCATTCAGTAAGAGCTTTGATGTTGTGACTAATCAGAGCTTGATATAAAAGTGTAAAATGTAGGGAAACTGAGAACAGTAAAATAACTTTTTCCAAGAAATTTAATAAATAAAATAATACAATATTCAGAGATTTACGATATTCGTCAAACCAATAAAAGCGACATTAAAATAATAATAATAATACACGCGCAAGATTTCACAAAAAATGAAGAATGCTCCGAAACTGTTCCTAAAAATATTGCTTTTCGTTTAGATCAGTGGTTCTAGACCTTTCTGAAATCACTAAACACTTTGAATATAAGAAAAATTTGCATAAAAGCAAAGTCGCTAAGATTATAACAACAAAAATATGCACAAACGTGCCTTTAAATTACAGATTATTAAAATTATAGATTATAGAATGCATAATAGTAGAAAAAAATTAATAAAAAATTATATTTGTAAAAACTGTAACTAAAATAACTCTTTTATAAAATTGGAACGTCTTTAAATCAATTATAACGCTATTTACGAGCTTGTCAGCATTTGCAGATTTTATCAATATCGGGTCTAATATGTGATATGAATGCCCTCATTTCGTCGCCTATATTAGTAAGTCTTTCTAGTTTGAGTGTTTTTATATCGGCAAATTTTGAGACGAAAAGATTTGAGCTAATACAAATATTATGTAGAAAATTGTAACAAAATTTTTATTTCCTCGTGGAGAGAGTAGATCAATGAGAAGAATTGATAGTTATAGGCTATATAAAGCGAAAAAATTAAATGTACGCATACGGTGACTTTGGTTTACATTAAATAAGCAATTTTAAATATATTTGATATATGAAGTGATCTTAAGTAAAAAAAAGACTACTGTAATAATTTTTTTGGCGTGAATCTAATATCAGCTGTATGACTGAGGTGTAGGAATGCGTTGGAGAAGTCTAGTAAATGTATCAAAATTACATACATATATATTTCTTATAAATATATTAATAATTTTTGTGACGTTTATAACAGTTTTTCCTCAGAAATGTATTGCTAGATCAATGATTAAGAAAGATTTGGAAGAATTAGAAATATATGCCAACTATATAAAAAAAAACAAGAAAATACGCTGCCAATATTAGAAATATGTAAACAAAATTAAAGTATCCAAAAAAATTCAAAAAGTATGCGACAAAAATGTGTTAAAGAGCTTTTAAAATATTAATTTTCGTGTATAGAAATTAATAACGAGCATCGACCATTTTGTGTAATTTACAGATGAAATTTAGCGAATGGCAGTGTGAAATCCGCAAAGTTATAGAAACGTTACAGATTTGAAATTCTTGAAGACATCATCCAATGTGTATGGAAAACCTTTTACAGTGTTCGAAAGAAAACTTGTCAACTAGTAAAAAAGCAAAAATTGTTTAGTGAAATAAGAACGAGGCCAACTTTCTGAAACTTGAAGGTCAATTTAGCCAGCTTCGTAACACCACTCAACCAAATTAAACACCTTTTTTAAAATAGATTTTTTATTTGTTAATTTTATGTTCTTGTTTTTTAAAGAAAATGTTAAAAATAAAACAATTAAAAAAAGGATTTTAACAAATAAATAGTTTCACGTTGATTTAATGTTTTAGGTGGCCAATATAGGTGAATATTCAAATGGAATGGTGGAAAAAAGTCTTCTCAGACTTTTTCCACCATTCCATTGCATTTATGTTATTCCGTTTCTTATTTAATTTTTAATTTTGAATTTTGTATTCTATAGGTGGAATGCTTTAATTCAAATTTCGTTCTCAACCTGAAGATGGTCTGTAAATCAGGATAAAACCGTTTGTTTTGAAAATAAATATATTTCTCGGCAAAGATAAGGTGCTATTTATATGTTTATATGTCTGAGAAGACTTTTTCCACCATCCCATTTGAACATTAGTTGTTCTCACAACTCGTTTATATTATCTATCCTGTCAGTCATAATGGGAAACTGCATTAATATTGACTCGTGTACAAAATATATTCGAATTTATTTAGTCATATATAAATTTTCTTTTTTAATTTGTAGAGTGAAATTATATATACAGGGATAAATTATATAGAGATAAATTATATATACAGGGACAAAATTATATATTTTGTCCCTGTATATATTTACATAATAAATTTATGATAATTAAAAACGGTAAGTTTACAAAAAATTTAAAAAAATTAACTAGTGGCAATATATTTGGAAGACTTTGTTTCGAATTATAAACTACAATTAATTAATTTAAAATTGAAAATTTTAGCAAAGTACTTACAATTGTTGCTCTGTTCTCCATCAAGCAAGATCGCACTACATCGTGTCTTTTCACAGCTGAAAAATGCTTTATATAAGAAATTAACCGAATTTAACTATTATTATTTGTAATTTTACTCACCGCAATATTGTGCGTGTATACTTGGAGTAGGCTGAGCATCTAAAAGTGCGAAACAAGAGATAGCAATTCCGAATATCAAAACCTTCATGATATCGCTTCAAAGTATTTCCTTTCGAATTGTTCTCCTCGATGTCAATTAAGGTTAAACAGTTTATTAATAAAGAACTTTAAATACGTATATTGGCAAAGCTGATTTTTAATTGAAATATCGACCTTGATGGTCTAGACAGGTTTTTAGATTTATATTCGATAAGAGAATAAAAGAGAATATGAGCTATCTAAACCTTGCCAACCTCATTGCGTATTTTAAAAGCTAACTAATCTATTTTTGAGAAATTGCAATAAATCGTTAAAGCAATTAAGAGAACATTTGAAAGAGTTACTTTTGTGGAAAATATCGTATTTTCATTTTAATTGAATGAAAAATAAGGTGCTGTCTGTAACTTGATATTCAGGTCTCTCCTATTTGTCGTATTTGATATAATATAAATGTGAAAAGTTATATAATTATAATTAATGGAAACAATTAATAATTTATTATAGTTCATGTTATTATTTTATCTTAAGTTTACTTGAAATGTAAAAACTGTCAAGCAATGCAAAAATCCAGCAACGAGTTACATAACTTTTTCGGCAAAAACATCTAAGATTACGTCATTTGTTACGATATTTTATTTAAAAAAACTTTTTATAATTATTAAAAAATGACATACAGCCTAATTTCCAGGATAGATACAAGTTTTATAAAATTTGTTAGTGCTAATAACGAGTAAAAACTCTAGTAACTCCGATCCTACTCGAGATACGACGCATGACCCCCATTTATCTCTCCACCCCTCGACCTTTAACCAGCAAAATTTAATAGCAGCAATGCCCCTAATATTTCAAGTTCCGTACAAAATTTCAAAAATTTGCAAGTTATTGAGTCTCAAATTGGGTGAACAAAATCCCGGACCACACACAAACACACAAATATCTATACATACTGAAAAACTACCGATTGTTTTGCATTTCGCGACGTTTAGGGTTTCCCGAGTCCAAAAATGTAAAAATCTTGGGTAAAATCGAGGGGGGAGGTGATTTTTCGACCAACCGCCATACTTTCCGTCTGTTATATACAGTATAACAGCCGAAAAAAAAACAAAAGAAAAATTCTTCGATACTTTCTATGCTGATTCTTTGAATCGTTACTTTAATCAATTCTTACTTAATGGAGAAATTTATAAAGTAAATAAATTTACATTTATCATTTATTCAACCGCTAGAAATTCTAATCATTTCAAAGTTCGTTTATAAAATTAACAATATTTTGACGAATGACCTTTTTCTGCTAATTAAAATTATATCTTATGGACGTTTTCCAAATAGAATTAACTCCACGCCCTTTTAGAACACTTATCATTAGCAACGCTAAAAAATTCTATAGCAAATTTTAATATAACATTACGAGAAAAGCAAATTTATATTATTTTTACACATAAAATGCAGATTAAAAGAAATGCGTACATACATAACTTGTGTTAATACTATTTATATTTTTAAATACGATTTTATTTTTTAAATATTTTTAATGTTTATAATTTTTGATTATAAATGTTTTAAATTTCAGTAATTGGAAACCTTTAAATTTTTTCAAAATGTATATTTAATAATACAAAATGATATTTAATGATAAAGTTGTAGAGGAAACCACTTTTTTTTTTCAATTTAGTCACATGCTGGGCAATAAAATCTTTTTTCAGTATTTTTAATTTAGTTGTCGACCATTTCGTAATTTAGTCATAATTCAATGACACGAATGTAATTTTAGTAAAAATAATTTTGTCCTTGAAAGAATAAACACTTTAATGACATATTAAACTTCATGTTTTTCTAGAGAATAGTTTTTTAACTTGAAAGATTTGTCCCGAGAGCCAAATTGTCAGAAAAAAAAGTGGAATTTCGGTTTTCGTTAGAATAATGCTGAAATTTCGTACATTATTTAAATACGAGGAAAGAATCTTCGTATATGAATCTGCCATTGGAAATGGATTTGTTTTCGCTGGGTACTGTTGTACAACTCGATTCTCATTGGAACTAGTCAGTACGAGTGTCAGACAAAATATGATGTCTCCGATTCGTAAATGCATTTTATAATATTTAATCAGTATTTTCTTATGAGTTTCGATTTGTTACTGACAGCATTTCTACTGATTCCTCCAGTAAATACAGTTTTCTGTATTTGCTTGAATATTTTCTCTTTAAAAATATTTTTTGGAATAACTTGTTAATTTTAATTAGTAATTAAGCACATAAATTCAAATAAGAAAAAAAAGTATAAAACTCACTAGATTTGGCCATTATTCAAATCGACAGTAAATCAGATAATAAATCAGTCGACTAAGGTTAAGACTTTAATTAAAAATAAATTTCACCAGTATACCCGTTGAAGGTCGCTAATCATTAATAACTAGTATTCAAATTTTTTCATATGTACAGTACAAGTCGATCCCCCTATAAGAGGTAGATACGTTCCGTTCTTTATGAATCAATTTTGTAGGAATCACAGCCAATCAGCCCGACACGTGTGAAGTTTACGGACTACGGCTGTTTGAAAGGTTTTCTTCCATAAAAATAATCGATTCTAGACTAATCCAACTCAACATTTCCAAAATACATTTCTCCCGACCCAACGCCACCCGTTCCTTCGATGGTTACAGTCGTCACCCGGTCCTATAACGGAAATCGTCGCCAATTCGTCGACCGATACCGTTAACCCTGTGCTTCTGAAACGGATATACTATCGACTCTGACTCAGAACATTATCCAAAACTTTTCTAACCTGCCAACCAACTCGTTTATTCAACCTCCCTTAACAGGGGCGGATCTAGGTTTTTCGGGACCTAGGGCTTATTGAAGTCCAATGGGGCCCCATTTTTTGTTAAATTAAGAAATCAATTGATCACAATAAAACAAATAATACTATAAAATTATTATGTTGGGTTTTATGAGTTATACTCGGTTTACACCGGTGGCTGTGTACTATGCCGGACCAGAGTCAAGGCATATCAACCAAAACAAAACTAAAATTAAATAAGTGTGTCAGTGTGTGTGTCTGTATTCAGGAATTTCCTAACAATGTGGCATGTATTCAATATAGCGGCCTTCTGTAGTGTGATGTATGTATTTCTACTCAATTGTAATGTTCCCAGGCTTTTGTGTAGTGTGTGTGGTATCACACCTGTACAGGAGAGAACGACAGGTACAATAAGCACCCTATCCATCCTCCACAGATGCCT
>NW_019384307.1:1263271-1308660 GCF_000671375.1 Centruroides sculpturatus
GTCTGTGGATGCATTGCCACAGAAACACCAAGGCTAGGTTGATTCCTCACATCTGTTGAGGGCATTGCAGTAGCCACGCTTGGGCCGGCGCTGCTTTCGCCACCGGTAACCAAGGGAGACTGTGGCCTATTTTTCGAAAGTGAGCCTCTGCCTAACCCACGAACGCGGACCTTGTTAACCCGGGCGATGTCCGAGCCGGTATCACACTTTGATCTGGTTACTACCATAATGATTATCTCCACAGAATGTGGGAGTGTGGTCACTCTTAGCTTCATTTCTCCCCATAGACCTTACTGGCATGGGTGTCCCTACCAGGAGCTTGTGCTCCAGCCTGCATTGCCCTATGGATCTGTAAAACTACTGGGCTCTCCCACCATGACCAGGTGGTGACCACGGGAGAGTTATTATTATTATTATTATTATTACATTATTAATATTAACTATGTTTTACTGCAATGTTAATGAAAAAGAATTAAAAATTTATGAAAATAATCCAATTTTTGTGGGC
Source organism: Centruroides sculpturatus (assembly GCF_000671375.1). Taxonomy (NCBI): domain Eukaryota; kingdom Metazoa; phylum Arthropoda; class Arachnida; order Scorpiones; family Buthidae; genus Centruroides; species Centruroides sculpturatus. The sequence continues at coordinate 1,263,780 of NW_019384307.1, forward strand.
CCTTGTCACTTGGGAGCCTAGGGCTTAAGTCTTATTCGTGCCTATGTAGATCTGCTCCTGTCCCTAAGGGACAGACAGCATCTTCTCCTACATCAGGTCTACAAACGGATCCTTCAAACTACAGGTATTTAACTCCACGCGAATCTCATGTGAACTCTCTTTCTCGCGATCACTTACGATATAGGTCAGTTAATTTAATATTTTACGCAGTTTGTATTATGTACTCTTTTTCTGTGAAATTAAACTGTTATTAGTTGTTAACATGGCATCCGAGTGATTCACTTCCAGCGCGCCCTCTCTGCGACCCTCTCTCTCTCTCTCCCACGCGACTCGCCGTCTCTCAGCCCTCAATTTTTAAACTTTTTCTAATGATATATAAAATGTATCTAATACATTTATCTAAATATCTAATGTAAATATAATATAATTCAAATATATACAGTATTTAAAAATATGAAAAATACCCAAATTTTAAATGAAGTTGTATTCTACGTGTTACTTTATCTATCGCATTTCATCTAAATTAATTGTCCATTTAGGGAGCAGGAGACAATATTAACTTGATAATTACTGTTTATTCGTTCAAAAATCCATTAAGAGGAAAGCTACAGCAATTCCGTCCAGTTTCCTTGCAGGCACAGAAATGTCTTGCATATTTTTCTACCTTATCACTAGTGGCGCTGCCGCAAAATATTGGCACACCACAGACCATACGGCAGTTTTCCATTTTCTCTTCAGTTCTACATCTCTACATATGTTTCAGACTAATGTATTTATCCCTCACATTACCGTCGTGATTGTCAGTCACAAAAAGAAAGTGGGGTTACTTTGCAGCAGATCAAACAGGTGCCCAGGAAGATAAGAAAGCAGAGAGGATTATCATATTAAACATATCTGTTTCTAGAAAAAGAATGGCTGCTGGCTATAAGTTTAGATAAAACAAGTAACGTCATAACGAAATTTCTAAAATCCCCGTACTTCCAGTTTCTGCCCTATGGGGATTTTAAGATAAAAAAAATTACAATACTGTAGGCTACATCGGCCCGCAGGCCCATCTTTGCATCATGACTTGAATATGCTCATTCATTTCGGGTGACTTAGATAGCAAATTTGGGTGACTTTTTAGGGTAAATTTAAAAGAAATAATGCCTTTAACTGTGATAATCTATACTGAAATAGTTACAATTATATTTTTAAAAATTTTCATTCAAGTTGATCAATCTCTCTTTTATATAACTTTCTCATTTATACGACTTTTTATAATTAGTATCTTTAGAGTCGTATAACTAAGAGGTCACTGTAAATATAAAGTTTTAGCTACCGATACCATGACCGTTAAAATAGCATAAAATACATAAAACAGATAATAACTAAGAGATTCAGAGTAATAGAATAACAAAGTTCAAAGCAAAAATAAATACGTAAGCATTAAGAAAGTTAATTTTGGCGCACATTAACTCACCGAAAATCGTAATTATTGTAGACATTTTCTTATAAAACAATTTTGGTCGAGTTCTAATAATCAATACAGACAAAATTCAACAGAACCACTATAAATATAATGTGGTTATAGTGAACATTAAATTATATATTAATTTGGAAGAAGAAAATAAAAAAACAAAGAACACGTTAATAAATTTTTCATATGTGCTGTCTTTTGTTACGTTTATTCTGAATATGTAAAAATACAACATAGACTACTTATCAATAAGTAATGTTGTGTTTCCACATATTGTTCATAGCTTACCACAACATACCCGAAAAACAACAGATAACAAATTTCGGGAAATGGTTGTATTAACATCGATGTTGGTCGGACACAGTTTTCAATACAGATACTGGATCCAAAGTTAATTCGATGTTGTAACAGAAGAGGCCGCTATATGCTATATAGCGACCTCTTCATACACAGCCTAGAATCTCACTGCTGAGATTGACTAGTAAATGCAATTTTCTCGCGAAAACTCTATAAAACGTAACGTCAACAGCATTTCAGTTACGGCAGAACTGTGCAAAGTGAAAAAGAAACGAAATAGCAAATAGAAACAACAAAAGAAGTCGAGGCACCGACGAGAATCGAACTCGCGATCTCCTGTTTACAAGACAGGCGCTTTAACCAACTAAGCTACGGCGCCGTCGATCTAGTACTGCTTTCCGCGTGCTTTTCGTTGGTAACGGTTAATGGAATTTTCTGAACGTTATCGTCTCTGTTTATCCCCGTAATAAGTGGCATACTGTATATGGTTTGCCATCCATTGAGAAAGTCGATTAGTGGATGTCCGATGATCTAATTCGTAACTGAAATAGCATTACAGATTCCAACGTTTGTAGATATCAATGCAACTTGGATGACAGGGTCGAAAGACTTAACATTTCGTTGATAAATTAATTAGAATATTCGTTCGTACTGAGCTTGATTTTGATATATGAAAAAAGCATTTTCTGTGTATGTTAACAATCGATTGCACTTATAAGAAGTTTGTTTTGATGTAGAATTTTGTAAATTTTGATTTTAAATTTTTGTACTTTTAATTCTTAATTCGAATTAGAATAAATTGTTAATCAGTGTAAAAACAGGTTGAAAGACATCTTTTCTCGAATTTAATTTGGTATAATGTATTGATATATAATTTTACTCAATGTTTTTTAGTAAGAAACTATTGTTTTTATACTACACTTTTTTTGTCTATACCAGACATGGTCAAATGCGACTCCGAGAACCACATGCGGCTTTTGCTGAAAGTGTTAATTTCTGTTTTTTATTAATATTTTTACAATTTCATTTCCACAATTTCGTGAAAATATGTTTATTAAAAAAATTCAAGAGTTGTTTTATATTATACAGTATTTATATTACAGTAATACCCCGAACTTACGCGATAGGTGGGACCGAGCGATGACTGCGAAGTCGAATTCGCGTAAGTCGGAGTATAATTTCGCAATTTGTGTAAAATCCAAGTCGGATGTATGTAAGCTAATAAATGTTCTCGTTAATCTTATCTCGTCTTTTGATTCGTTCACGGTTACAAGAAATCACCACATAGAGTCTCTCAAGTCTCCGTAGATATAACAAACACAGAAATAAATAACACAAAATAAATTGTAGCTATATATCGATTCCGCGCGACACGTCTGAACATGTAAGCCGAACAATAGTGTGGGGGGAGTGAGTAATCGAGAGTTGCGTGGCGCTCAAACGAAAGACAAATCGACGAGATTTGAAAATCGCGTAACTCCGGGTTCGCGTAAGTCGGGGTAGTGTAAGTCGAAGTATTACTGTATATAATAAAATCGCAGTACATAACTGTGGCTCCCATGCATTTTGCAAAACCTACATTTCGGCTTCCACTGAACTCTTGCTTGCCCACCCCTGGTCTATACTATTAATTTCTGCAATGATTATGAAAATGAAAAATTTTACGAAAAAATTTATGCAATGTTCTCTGTCTTTTGATGTCTTTTGTTTGTTTTTAAATGTAATTTTTTGTGGCATATTGCTGTTTCGAAGTTTGTTTTTCAGTGTTGCTTCATAAGACGATGAATTTTTTGAACTGTTTTATTTAACCAATCGTTGGTGGAACAATTTTAGTCTTTTTTGTTTAAAGAAGTGATGTCACTGTTTCGTTTTCTCGGAGTGATCTGCAGAATCGTTACGAGAAATTTTTGATATTGTCATTGTAGCCGCCGTTTAACATTGCTCTATATATTTACTTAATTTCCGAAGTTGTCTTTAAATATTTTTAATGGAATTTTTTCTCATGTTTCAGCTGTTAGATCAGTTTTTTCCTATGTTTGAGTTGTAGCATTTGTTTTAGAAAATCCTCCTTTTTGGAAATAGATTTGATAGTTTTATTCTTAGTCGTGTGTTTAAGACATTGTTAACAAATGCTATGCATCCAGAAGAAAAATGTTATTTGCTTAAATCAAATTGATCTTGAATTTATTAACTTTATCAATAATTAGAGAATTCAGTGTTTTGCGGTAATCAGAGTTTAAAGTTCGTACTAAGGCTTTGTCACAGCTGAATTAACGATGTAGTGTTCGCCGCTTCATTCTTTTGATGCTTTTTAATGACAAATTGTATCACCATATCTATTGCCTGGCTAAATGTATATGGTCTAGGAGCGCAAACCTCAGACGGTGCAATCAGTGAAGCGATTCTCAATGCTGTATTTCAATATATCTGTTATAGAAAGTTTAATGAACACGAAATCAAAATCTTGCCCTGGGTACAAATGACTCTAGCTAAGACACTGTCAAATTGTATGTATTTGCCTTGCTATTGTTTAGTATAAGTCGATTTTTCGGTTTAATATCCGATTCCACTTAATTAACCAATTGTTGAAAATACATTAGCATATGCACTAGAAAAGTTATCCACAGGCAAGGTTTTGTCGCCTTTAAACTCCGAGGATTTTACTTTTTCCAATCACAAGAACATTTTTTCACCTATCACATTAACATGTCAAAGGTCAAGTATTTATTTTTTCGAAAACTAAAATTCTATAACAGTTTCATTTTTAAGCTAATAAGTATGCTTAGGCATTGCACGAAAACAGAATCCACTGTTATCTGCATTATAAATATCGTGGAGTGAATATTTAGTAATAATTGTTGTCTACTTTGTCTATGGTTTTTGTTTACCATGAACACGTCTGTAGATGATAATCTCTCACTTTTTCCCCCGTCGAACCATCTATCAATTGTAATTTAATTTTTTTTTTGCCCGTAGTTTTGACTACTTCTTGTACATTTTGACGCATAAGAGGTCTGTTTATTAACCGGAGCATTGTTTTCTCGAATATTCGTGTGTACACAGCCTTAATGTTTATTATATTGTAGTATTTAATTTATATAACTACAAAGGTTATCTTACGTAATCACACTGAGTGACCCATCTAACATATTTTAAAAGTTCTTTACTCTTCTGCTGTACACAATTTAAAGAATTTTTAAAATGTGTTAGATTGGGCACTCGGTATGATAAACCCTTATGTAAGATAACCTTTGTAATTATAAATCAAATACTACAATATAATATAATATAAGGGCTAGAAATACGAAGTAATCTAATAATCTTAATCTTTGCTGTTGTTATTTTTTGCCCGAGCGATACTGAATACATCTGCTAGTTATAAGATAAAATGTATTTATTTACGATATACAAATTGTTATAAATAAGAAATGTACTGCAATAAATCATCTGCAGAAATATCAGAATTATCGCCTTAACTGCCTTATATGCTATCTTACTAACGGATATTTAAACTTTATTTGAAATTTATTATTAGCTTTACTGTAAAATTACTAGTCTATTAATATTACTGTCAAACATCTGAATAACTGCCACTAACGGAAACATTAAAAAATGATCGTACTTCGGAGATGGCCGTAATTTGGAGGTTATTTTGTATGTATCTTAATTAAAAACATTCCCGAAAAGTGGCCGCCGTTTACAGGTGGACTTTATTAGAGATTTGACTGTATTATAGTAATAATTGTATTTCAACTAATTATGAATTAATATCTACAATATAAAGTATTATTATAAAATTTTACTTAATTTATACTTTACTTAATTTCACTTATAATTTATAATAAGTATGACAATTATCCAAGGTGAATGCTTTTAAAAATATACACATTTACTTTTTATTTTGTTTTATTGTGTACATGAAAACAATCAGAAACGAGAGATAACGTAACCATTTCACTTTCGTAATCATAATTTTATCCCGAAAGGGCCCCAGGTTGATGAATAGTTGTTAATTAAGATGGTCATATTTTTTTTTAGAAATTTATTTTACTGGATTTGAGAGAAAAAGTAAGGAAAAAGTATATAATTATGGTGGCATTTTTCTACTAAAACGAATACAAAGGGTTTACATTTATATATAGCCTACATTAATTAACATTAGCTGTATGTACACTATATGATTAATTACGTTATATTTGATCACGTGTAATAATAAATTGCTTGCGGTTCTTCAAAAATAAAAGCAATATTAAAACGACTGATAAACTAAATATATCTGAATGGACTATCCGTAAAGGTTAATCTATACGTTATGAACAAATATACAATAAACAGTTTGATAATGAAACAAAATACTTTATATTTTTATGAAAATGTAAATAATTTATATGATGACCTTTCAGAAATCAACAATTGAATAATAACCTAAATAATTTGACGGTCGGATGGCCGAGTTGGTTAATTCCTGAATCTACCTCTCCGGAGAACCAGGATCGAAGAAGGAGTTAATACATTTTTGGCTAGTTATTAATATAATAATAAAAATAATAATTTAATCGATAGCAATAAATATGTACTGTACAGTACATAAAAATAATAATGCAGTCAACATATATAGAATATATTTAATAAATATTATAGTCTTTCATACTTTACGTAAACTTGATTTTAAATATTTAGGCTATATTTTTAAAAGCTACGAAAATATGAAATTGTGTATTTCGATTCCATTCTTTTTCTCTACAAACAAACAATAGATTTTACAATGATAAATATATTATTCCAAATATAACAATGGCGTAGAGTCTTGAATTCGGAAGAATAGACAAACGTCTCTTATAGAGTCCGAGTGCAAGTTACTCGCGCGTCGCCCTGGTGGAAAATATTTACATAACACATAGGAGTTCTCTAAAGAATGCATATGCGTTGTATCTGAGACATTACGATACCTAAACGATACCCAGTACAGTAAATCGCTTATTGTTAATTTTTATTTGAGTTATAATATTAAACATGGGTAAATCAAATGTAAATTGTTCTGTGTTTGGATGTTCTAATACACTAGCAAACACTCAACATGTAACGCCGAAAGTTTCATTTTATTGTTTTCCGGCACGTCCACACCTTAAATAGAGGCACCAAACTTGGATAAATTTTGCTAAAAGACAAAAGTAAGAAATACAAATTTTATTTTTAATTTTTAAAAAATTGACACGAATAATTTTCTAACAATATCCTTGTAAATTTAGTAAAAACGGATCACAGTGGCTACCCTCTAAATCAGCACGGATATGTAGTATGCATTTTATAGATGGGGAAAAAAGTGAAGATCCAAGATGTCCAAATTATAATCCAACAATCTATCCTGAAAAAAGAAGCAATGAAGAAAATTGTCGACATGAACAGTCAATGAAGAGATATAAACGCCTAATGAACAGAAGGAACATTTTATTTGAAGAAGCAGGAAGACACTTCGATGTAGCAATTGAAGACAAGTTTTTAGACCCTAAAGAAAAACAAAAACATGACTTTGGAACTCAAACAGAGGTTACAAACGATCAGTTTGGAGATGTAAGAATTTTTATTTGCATGACTAGTAACAAAGTTTCTGAAACTGAAGTTTCCCATGTTAAAATGGTTTCAAAAGAATGTGGAGAAAATCATAGGTCATGTCATTTTAGTGGTGCAGCAAATTTTCATGATGATCAATCTTTAAAAGATCTAACATCAGTAGGATTCGATGTTTTAATTTACTTTTAGACATGCTTTCAAACAGTCCTGTTAGAGTTTATGAATTGTCTTGGGAAAATAAGTTACTAATTTTTCTAATAAAGTTAAAGTTGGGTTTGTGCTATTCAGCATTAGGTGCATTGTTTGGAATTCATAGAACCACCATTAAAACATATTTTTTACAAATTTTAGAAATTATTTTTATTGCAACACAAGATTGGATTATTTGGCCAACAAAATTATCTATTAAGGCTACATTACCTTAATCATTTAAAGAAAATTATCCTGAAACAAGAGTAATCATTGACTGTACAGAAATTAAAACTGAGAAGCCATCATCAGTTCAACATCAAATTCAGTTTTATTCCTACTATAAATCTGCTTACACTATAAAATATTTAATTGGAATTGATCCATCAGGACTTATAACTTTTCTTTCTAGTGGGTATGGAGGAAGAAGTACAGATTCGTTTATAACAAATGATTGTGATATTCTGCAAAAACTGGAGAAGGGAGCTATTGTTATAGCTGATAGAGAGTTTCCTCAAATTAAATTGGCTGTCGAAAATAAAAATTCTATTTTAATTATGCCTCCTTTTTCAAAACCAAATCAAAAGCAGTTTAGTGGTAATGAAATGGACGAAACATACAAAATTGCTCGTGTACGAATTCACGTTGAGACAGCCATTGGTAGAATTAAAATTTTTGAAATATTGAACTGCAGATTACCCATTTCACTTCTTCCATATGTAGATAAAATAATGTTTGTTTGTGTAGTATTAGTAAATCTGCAGCCACCAATTATAAATGAGTAAAATTTTTTTATTGTGAAAACACTATAAAACCTAATATTATTTACACTTAATACTTAATACTATTTACACTTAATACATAAATACTATTTACAATTGCAGGTAAATAATAATTAAAGTAGAACATTTGCATCTTCTCTAATAATGAATAAATGAATGTCTCATTTTTTTCCACTTTAAGTATTACATTTTGTACATCACTATAGATAAATAAATAAGAAAATTGAATATTTGTTACATATAAAGCTAATTGACTTTGTGTATAATACCTGCTATTTTCTTTTAAATAAAATTTAGAATTTTTAAACTCTAAATATTTTACAAATATCTCATTTGTCTTGAAATCAACAATTTTTTTTATCTTTACACGTGTACGGGCATTTAATTTCAAGTAAGCTTATTTTATTTCCTTTTTTGCATATGCCATCAGGGCTTGCACAAATCCAGGGAGCTTCATTACAAATGATAACTCCTGCATCAATTATTCTAATATTTTTTTTAAGCGAAAACGAATTTTTTGCAATTTGCTCCAATTTAATTCCGTAATCAGTTGCAATTGTTCCTTTGAATGTATTATTTAAAAATCTAAAAGCCAATTTTTCAAAATTGTTTTTTCTTGTTTTTACAGAATGAGCCATAGAGCTGCTTAATCTGTATCGTTTGTAAATGAACCAGTCTGGATATGCGCTTTGTTTTCTTGTGAGAAATGCTATTTGAATAATTTTTTGAAGTATGACAATCACATTATCGTTATAAAATTTTAACAATTTTTCTGAAATGTTAGCATTTGTAAATGAATTAAGTTTTTTTAGTTTCATTTTTTAGGAAGGTTTTCAACAATTTTATAACAATCATTCATACGTTTACTTTGAAATAATTGTGTAATTAAAGATTTTAAATCTAATTCCTCCCTCACATTGTTCATGAACTGTGTCGATTAAATCAGATAGTAGCATTTGACATTGTGTTTCTTCATCGAATTCAGCTCTTAACATTGAAGAAAGAGCACAATTAATGTGTTTTACTTTTTGATATAATGAAAATGGTGCATTTGATGATAACGATGCTGGTATTTTTATTTTTTTTGGAGTTACACAATTACTAAGGCGACATCCACCTGATGTGTATATCTTCTTATGTTGTGGAATTCCCCATTGTTGTTTTCCACTGTTAACGCTTTCGTCTTTATAATTATTTAAAGCAAAAATTGTTGCTGCTACATGTTTGCACTGACCATGGATACCTGCCTTGCACTTACATGTTGCTGTAATTATTTTTCTATCTGATGATAACTGAAAATTAATTTGTATTAAAAATAATTCACAAAACATGATATGAAATATTTTTATTAAAGAAAAATTCAACAGTATATAGCTTAATAAAAGCAGTGATATTCAATTTTGTTTTGTTGTCATGCAAATCATCCTGTTTGTTCATTGCAGAGATGTTAAGCTGACATATAAAATTATTTAAATGTAAAAAATACCTTAATACAAATATAATATGGTTTCTGATTAATTTTCATTTGGGGTAGGCAAGTAGCTGTAACTGTACTTCCTCCATCATTTTTTATTTCTTTGATTGCAGCTATATGCTTAGCCTTTGCGAGTAAAATTCCTTTTTTCCATCTCGAAGGTGTAAAAAAGTTGTCATTATAGACTGGTTGAAAGCCACATGTTACAATTATATCAGGCATTATTGACTAAAAGAGAAAAATTACATTCCAGTTAATGAAAGTTCCATTTTTTAATTGTATATTTTATTAAAACATTTAAAATTTATAAAAAATTTTCAATTTAAACTTACCAATTACTTGATTTTCTGTAACAAGAAACTTTTTCTCTGTTAACGGTTCAAAAGGAGAAGAAACCCTTTGGATTTTTCTCCTATGTGTTATGTAAATATTTGCCACCAGGTGGCGCGCGAGTAACTTGCATTCGGACTCTATAACAGACGAAAAATCACGCGCTTGAGCGGACGAAGCTACTGGTGAGAAATACAAAAGTAAAAGGGGTCCGAGAGGAAGACCAGCCGGTATTCTTAACTAGCTCTTTTGATGAATTATTCGTATCAGACATCAAAATCAGCCTCCGCGCCTCCTATAACAAATGTCTAAATACGGCTTTGCCTAAGAGATCGAACTGAAATTTTGAAACGTAAACTCTCGTTTTGATTTGAAATTTCTTTGAGTTTTTTCTGCTTTAAAGTATTTTCTGTGAAATACTTTCTGACAGCAATAACAGATTTCAGATAAAAAATAATTTTTATTTTTTTGATTAAGTTTAAGAAAACGTTACCGTAAATTATACGAAATTGTTTATTTAATCTAAGTGTGTAATAACGTGAAATAGTTAATATAACCTAATTCGAATGAATAAATCTATTACTTATTGAAATAATATAATAAAAATGTATAAGAAGTGAATGATAAGTCGCGCATAAAATATAAGATATATAATCACATTTTCTGGACATTAATGTGAAAGTCTATTTCGAAGGCTTTACTATATTAAATGTTAAACCACGAACATTATATATGAGAAATCTTTTGAATTATCCAGTAATTGAACAAGCTCAAAATATAAAAATAAAGAAGAAAAACAAATGTAATCAATATTTAAATTTAATAGGAAATCAGTACAGTGCCAGAATACCCAGTCGATTTTAAATATCCGAACATATACCGAAAATTTATAGAATTAATGCCTACTTCATATTAAGTTTAAAAGAAAATAAACTAAATCGAAAACAATTGGGTGGTATTGTCGGTTGAATTGTTATTCTGTCTGGTAAGTTTCATCCTTAGCTATGTTTGCAATCTGTCCTGCATAGTACAACGACTTTGATTGAAGTATAGTGCCCCTATGAAAGTACAAAGTTTCCATTCGATATTATACATTTGCAAAATGATTTTCAAAATTTTAAATTCATATTTGAATTAGAAAAATACTCACATAAAAATGACATTTCCTTCCATTTTATTCTTAGGTGGTAACCAATATAACACGGCGTGCGTTTTGTCTCTACCATCCGAATGCGTTACTGCAGCACAAGGTAAAGTTCCCGTGCCTTTTCCTTTCATCCAGTTTCCTATACGTTCTCCTGTCAACGGATCGATAGCTGCTACCAAAAATCCTTTGAAAGGAGTTCCGTAAATCTGTACTGAATAGAGGAATTCGAAAGTAAAAATTCATAAACATCTAATACCACAATTCAGATGTTTCAGTAGTATTTCGGTATTATTTCATTTATATTAAACGATATACAAGTGCTGTATATCATTGTTAAAATTTACTAAGGAATAATAAAAATGTTTCACTTATATAAATAATATAATCTTCGAAAATTTAACTTATTTAAGAAAAAAAGAGACTCGTTATAAGTAGACTTTGTTTCTAGTAGACGTTTCAAGCTTGTTTATTCTTGGTTCCCTTTTTAAATTAGAATTTAATACGCCGATCCCTTTCTACGCTATCATAAAATAAGAATAAATTAAAAATGAAATAAAATAAAAAATTATGTTTAGTAATTTAAATTCAAAATTGTATGTTACACTTTTTTGAAATTTAAATATAAAGAAATTATAGTATATTAATATTTTATAATATATTTCCCAATAGAATAAAACTAAATTTATTCATCGACCCTCAACGATTCCTAGTAATTTATCGATTCTTACATAATGATCCTTCTGGCGGTTACAATCCTCGGTGTTTGGAACTCCTAAACGAAAAACCTCTTCTCATTACGTCCAAATAAATTAAAACAATTCTAAAATGTTTCTGTAAATCATCACAGAATATGAAATTTAGATTTCCGTTTACATTAAAACATAAACACTTTTCCAGACATTTTTAAAGAAAGTAAAACAGTAAAGACGAACAAAAACTTCGATACACGGTCTATCCTAATTTAAAAGAGTTAAAATGACCTAGTTATGAGAGGCCCTTTCTCCCTATCTGTGTCTAGATGATAAAATCGCACTATTTACCTTCTGTGTAAATATAACATTCGTCTTTTAATACGAGATTTAATCTCATTTTTCTTATTTAAGTTGACAGCTTCGCCCGAAGATGTTCATTAATAATTGTACGAAAAAATAACTTGTCAGCAGACTACAATTTATACGTTCGATTTCTTTTTTTCTAGTTAAAAAAATGCTTTTGTTTACTGCCACACCTTAATTTGCCTTAGTAGTGAAATAAAAATTATTTATTTTTTAATTAAAAATATAAATATAAATTATTTAATTTATTTTAAAAAATGAGCATTATCAATAAAATAAATAAATATTATTCTTGTTTAATAACGAAGCGAAAAATTATCATAAAGATGATTGTAAAATGTTTACCAGAAATTTATTTTTTCGTTAATAGATGTGTTATTGAAGACATTGTTAAATTATTCAAGCATTAAAAACTGTTATACTTAACTAATCCAAGTCATAATTTACTAAAACTATAGAAAATATGAAAAATATCATAGTAAAGACAGAAATGTAATGCTATTATGAAAAATGAAAAAGAATGTTACAATATATGTAACAGCAGCTTTGGAAAGTAAAGCTTTTATATTTAAAATAATACTATTTAGTAAATTTGTTTATTTTTATTTATACAAAAAATTAACGATATGAGATGTAATAATAATTAAGAAAGATTTAACTCCAATGTTTTAATTTTCATTAATATTTACTTAATAAAACATAACTTATAACTTATTGATTATGTTCATCAACTACACAACATTTTGCAAGTCAACTTAATAGAAAATAACTTCAAATTATTATAATAAACTACATGTAATACTAGTACTATAAAGTTACTATTAACATTACAGTAATAATGTAGCTAAATAAATAGCTAATAAATGCTTCTGCTAGTATTTAAAAATGAGTATTAATCTGTAATCTTTAGTGCTTACATTAAAAAAATCGTGATAATTTCCTAATGTCAATTACATTTAATTACCTGATATAACAAATCCTTCATTTTACGACTTAATTCCAGAAAACCGCCGTTAAGCGAGCCTTGGAAAAGTTAACGACAGTAAAGCAAAATCTACAGTATTTTTAATTTTTAACGAAAAAACAGCTACAGCTCCAATACATCTATGATAAAAACTTATAAAAATTTATACATTATAAAATGTAAAAGTAAGCTTACTTTTAATGGGTTCGGGATTATTGAAAGAATATTTATCATCCGATGCGATAAAAACGTAAGGTGATTCTTCAACTGGGCTTGGAGATGTTCCAGCATGTCTTGGAAGAAGAGAATCGCAGGCTTCTGCTGGTGCTCCATCAGGGAAGCATAAAGTGAAATTTAAACAAGAAAAAATAAAAACGAAAATTATGAAACCTCTAGAAGATGTCATGGTTCCTACAGCCACACTTCGTCTGCCGTTTTTTTCTGTCCTATTTTCTATTATATCGCCTGGAAATAACCAATGATAGAAAAATGAATTTTCCTTTTGACGTGACAAGAAATATCTCTTCTTTGTCATTTTTTGAATAAAAATACATCACTTTTTAATCATTCAAAAAAGACGCAGAACATCAGAAAAGAATGAAAAAATGATAATATACAAAACTATATCTTATTTTATAAGCTTAAAATATTTAAATGCGCATAAATTATTATTTTAATTTAGAAAAATTAAGTAGACTTAGTATAATTTAAGTAGCTAAATTAAAAATACAAACAGTGATTTAAAATTAAATACGAAAATTAAAGGGGTTTAATTGAAATATTTAACAACTTACGTTAAAATTCAGTTTGCTTATTTCAGTATAACATACCTTCTTATTAGTCTAATAATTTATTACTCTTAAACTGATTGGTGAAGAGTTTTGTAAATAATTTATGTCTAATAAGAAAGAAACTCACTCTAGAAATTTATATAATTACAAATAATATAGCACTTCCCAATGCTCTAACTTCACTTTTTCCAATTTTTCGTTACAGGACTTTACAAATTTCAAGTATCGGTAACTTTTTTATGAGACTTTTTGAGACACAAATATGAGACTTTTTAATATATTTTATTCGTTGACTGGCTTCTACAGAATGTTTTTTTTTGCCAGTTTAGTGCATGTATTATTATATAGATGTGAGATAGGGGTGTAGGAGATAAAACATTATTTTAGAATCACGACCTACTCTTATAGTGATACGGCTTTTTGCATACTTTTCTATAATAAGTTATTAAAAAACATGTTCATAATGTCATTGTATTATAACACTATTTTATTTTTATTAATTTAATCCAACTGATAAAAATTGAGTAGACATAGTCATTGTACACACTATATCATTCAGAAGACTTGCATATTACTTCTGAAAACTAATTTCCTATTCATAATTGGGAAAATATTTATATAAAAACTTGATATTTTTGATCATTTGTTTGTCATCATCAAATTTTTTTTGATAACTTTGGCATGCGACACTTTTTTGGGTATTCTACTATGAGTACTATAGGCTTTTTGATAAGCTACTGACTGAAATGTTTCTGTAGTAATGTCCTATACATGACACCAGTATCTTTGTATATCAAATGTTTGATTTTTGAGAATGGAACGTTTTTCGAAAGATTAGCATTTTGTAATATAACTTTGTAATCTTTGATCATATCTTTGTGCACTTGTGTGATCTCATTTGACTTTCTGACCGACATTGTATCATTGCTTTGACAATGACTAATGGTCTATATAACTCCAAATGTTTCACGAATCTATCTAAAACGCTATGCATTGTATAAACTTCTTGTACACAGCCGAAATGGCAGACGACATGAAAGCATTTCTGTTTGGAGTACGCAAGAGTTAGACCGTAAAATTATTATTTTTTTTATATGTAATCTGTTTGACATCAGTGTATTTAAAACTTGAACCAAAGCACTACTTAAGCGAAATCATTTCCACTCCTGTCAGTTTTTGCTTCATGCCAAATGAAACAGCAGCTCTTCTTTTCACCAATATCAAAAGCTGTCAAGTTGTATACAGCGAATTTTCTTTTGTTAAGAGATTAGTGTTTTGACTGAAGACACGTGAAAACTTTCTGCATATCAAAACACATAACCTCTGTTTCAGCGTCAGCATCTTGTTATCAGAATTCTTTTTTCTCCTAGCACAATTTTTTCCATGATATGGATTGTTGTTCTTTCTTTATCCTCATTTGTCTGTTTATTGTTTTTTTTTTATCAGTCTACAAATGGACACACTGTACCGAAAAAATCCTGTGCAAATTGGTCCTGTTTGCTAAAGAAAACTTAAATTGAAGTCAGTGATAAATATGTGTTAATATATCCACTTTTCCTTAAGGAGAAATTCATCAACAATGCATTTTTCTTTGTACATGCCGTATATAATAGAGAGCATTAGCATTCAGAAATTTTCTTTCAGTATTTTGCCTACAATAAGTAGAAGAGACTCTAGGAAAACTTCCAATGTGAACTCTAATTGCGCATCTTGCTTGTTCACTAATTTTGCATTTAGTTTTTTTGTCTCTTTTGTCTTGCTTCGGAATCCAGTTAGCCCTGCTTTTTCCTTGGAATGAAAACAGTTAATTCTACTCTGACCAATTATAAGAGTTTGCATATAAATTTGTTTGAATCTGCGTACTTTTTCGTCGTTTACTACAAAGTAGTACGTGTATGAATACGATTTCACAAATTAAAATGTATCTGTAACTTATTCACCTTTATTTTACTAAATTAGGATATTAAAATTATAAAACCACTACTAATATACTGATTAATAATTAATCATCATTAAAAAGCGTGCGGTGTTGATATGTTTTTTTACCTGCGCTTCTTCCTATACATTCACCATAGATTTCTTCAAAGGAATGGGACTTATGCGCATTCAAAATAGCCATGTGATTCAATAAAATAAAGGCCTGATAGTATCGCTGAAGTATGATGGTTCTAAATTACAAGGAAACGAATTATTCTACGCGTTCAAATTATTGGGTGAACTTGATTCTCACAAGCAAATTTATTAGTGCTGATTGACTTATATACTCCATATACTTACGGCGTGATTCTTTTTTCGTCTTGTGAGTACTAAAAAACCTGTTTTATATCCACATGGATTCATGCACACTACGAACTGTTAAACTGCAACAGAAAATTGTTCAACGATCTTCAGTGCCACCGCTCTGTGGGCACTAACCCCCGTATTCACCAACACGAGTTAAACAGAGAGTTGACGAACTCGAGTTTAGATGTAACTCGAAGTCAAATTACGAGTTACTCTTCTTTCGTATTCAGATAAAAATTTAACTCTAGAGTTTCGCTACTCTAGAGTTAAAATTTTAAAACAATCCTGCGTTCGAGATTAAACAAGTCTTCTTTCGTAAGCAGAGTTTGATTGGTTGAAAGCAAACACGTGTATGAACCAGGGAGGAGACGAATAGAATAGAATAGAAACACGTGTAGAAAATGACGGAAAGTGAAATGGAAAGCAGTGCACGCCGTAATTTTTCTAATTTTGAGAAGTTTCTACTTGAATTAGTCGAAAAATATAAATCGATCATTGAAAACAAGAAAACAAATGCGATTTCTTCCAAACAGAAGAGAGGCACATGGGACGAACTAACAAAGGAATTCAATGGTATCCCGGGTGTCACCCTTAGAAAAACCAAACAGTTATTGGACTGTTATAAGAATTTAAAAAAAGAAAGCCGTGAAAGAACAGGCACAAAAAAAGCCGAATTATTTAAAACAGGAGGAGAAAACCAATTCGTTCTAATAGGTTTCTTACGCTCTCTTTTGGCAAACGATATCGACATAGAAAGTCGTAATCGTCCAATTGTTCGAGGTCATTTCTTCTTGGAAAAATAATCCACCGACTTCTTCGTTCCATACGATCTATATAATCTAAATATTTCAGATTTTCTAGCATCTCGGCTTTGTCTTCGTCGAATGTCGCCATTTTTCTCTGAAATAAACCGCTTTGCGCAGGCGTCAAACCTAGAGTTATCGTCTACTCGCCGATTTTCTAGAGTTAGAGTTAGAGTTAGGGTTATTGTGTTTGACTCGAGATTCGGAGTTGGTGAATACCAATTTACCAGTAACTCGAGAGTTAACCCTAACTCTAACTCTAACTCCTGTTGGTGAATACGGGGGTAAGAGAGACATTTTTACCAAGCCCCGTATGTGTTCTGTCAAGTCTACAATGGGGCGGCCGGGTGGTGAGCGATGGCACCCGACATATCCAGAGGACAGTTTGTTAATTGTTTGGTTAAGTTGTGGCAATACAACACTTGGCGATCTGCCTAAAGAAAATGCCTTCCGGAAGGTCTTTTTAAGTATTGTTGGTCCCTATTCAAGCGTTACAGACGTGGAGAAAACATGAAAACTCCCAGCATTCAAGAAACGGAACTGCTTGACCACTGGTGGGACAAGGACAGAGGCGTAACTAATAAGAGCGAAAGTGGACATGTGCCCCGAGCGCCAAAATGAAATCGTAGAACATTTTGTAATTAACATTGAATCAAAGGTGATATTAAGATTGCTTTGGGTGACAAATAGGGATTGCAATCCAGCAGTATTTTCAATCCAGCTGGATTTTTGCTGGATCAACATCATTCCAGCTGGATCCAGCGCGGATCCAGCGCATATGTATTTTTGGTGCAATAAAGTGTTATCTATCTATCTATCCAGTAATCAATGGTTTTTTTAAAGAAATAAAACATTTTTTTTAAATACTTAAGAAACTTTTATTATTTAGACTGGTCACTATACAGTAAATCAGTAAAACTTCTTACACATTTAGGTAGTAAACTTAATTTTGGTTCGGTTTAACACTTGAGATAGAGATAATTAACTTTAAACGTTTGATTAGATTATAATTATAATGTAATCTTTAAGTTAAATAATAGTAGAGGTAATTCTACTAATTAATTTATATTAATATATTATATTATAATAATGTAAAGACGGATAATCAGTGGCTAAGTGGCTATCAGTCTTACCAGTTTTCTTATATAGGCTCTACATATCAGTCTGTACTTATTTATAAGTAATTTAATTATTAGTGTTAGTAAAGTAGTGAGTAAGTAATTAGTAGTAGTCTAGTAATAGTTATTATTATCACAATCATGAATGATATACATTCATATCATCAAATATCTAAGATACTGATACTCATTAATTTAATTAACTATTTAACTAACTAGGTAGTCTCAGTTTCTCACTAATTTTAACAATAAAATTGCCTAGCATAGCCCACTAACCACTTATAGAAAAAAAGTTTAAAACTCTTACTTAATAGAATTAGAAGTTATGAAATATTAGTCTTGTCTTGAATAAAGTATTTTAAAGGATTAAATAAAATTAAATCAATCACTTCTGTTATTTTATTTTATTTTTTCTTTTTGACTTTTCTGGAAGTTGGGTCTCAAGAAACAAATGGTATTGATGGTGTTGTCTCCCAACCTACTTCTTAATGAACTGCATATATATCCCGCCNATTATAAATAAAATTTTGTGTGGCGCCATCTGTTATGAGATTTTGTTATAAAATTTTTTATATTTTTAATTATTATAAAATGGTAGTGTCGAGTCTTTAAAAAATTATAAATAATAATAACGAATAACATCATCATTAATTCTGACCCTACTAAAGATATGAGACTCCTTTATCTTCTTATCCCTCGACCTTTAACCACCAAAATTTAATAGCTTCAATGCCCCTTATACATGACAAATTTAATTAATATTTATAATTATAAAATAATATTTCAATGAACATGGCACTAAATTCATAAAGACTGAAAATTTATTTGAGATAGTTACCATATAAATTTATCAAGATGTTAAAAACATAATAGGAAACAAAACATTAATATATGAAAAGTACGAAATTGTTAGATAAAATTCACATGCGTTACATTTGAGAGAACATAAAATAAGAAATCATGTCTGTTCGTTAATAAATTTAAATAATTCAGATAAGCGCACACATTAAATATAAATAATCCAAATCAAAAAATATTTTCGCGTTGTTTTTCTATTATTAGGAGTTTATGGTATGGGGACAATAAATCAAATAGAAGAAACAACTATTGGCGTTTTTTTAATATTTATATGATTGTGGACAAGTATTCCAGAGTTATTTAGCAAATGTGCTAGGTCTCCATTCCGGGACAGCATTCTTTTGTGTAGAATAAGAATTAAAATGCAGATGGTCAAATTCTAAAAAATAATCAAAATATTTTGTTATTATTTGGATTATAGTTTTAAAATTTATTTTCTTTTTTTTAGAATATTAAAAATTTTCAATGAATTCTACAATGCTTTTAAATTAAAAAAACTTACAGCTATTATCTTTAGATATTAATATTATTAATAACACTATCCAACATAAATTAAAATTACATAGCAGCATTAAAATAGGTGATTTCCACAGAAAAAAATTTTCTGATCAATCCCCCAAAAATCATCTTCAAATTTTTCTAACACGAAGGATTAAAAGATGTTCAGTGGTTTTATCCACTTGGCCACTGGTCCTTGCGCTAGAAGTTGCTCTTCTATAAGCTGACATGAAATAACTGTACTATGAAATTGCTAAGTATTTTAAACATTAAACATATGCAAACGTTTTAAAAGTGCTTTTGGATATTGATTTTCTCTTGTACAGCTGCTCTCTCACAAGAAACCAGCAGTAGTCTCCCAGCATCACTGAATCCCTGTAACCTTGGTATCTCTTTTCTGTGGTTGAATGGCTTGATAAAACTTTTCATCAATGTTTGTCACTAACATCTTCAAGATTTTTGGGAAAAAGTTCATTTTATTCGAACATCATTTGTCAGAGGGATCTCATGAATCTCAACAAACTATTCCAAAACCTAGCAACGAAATTCAGTTCCAGTTTAAAGTGTTCTAAATAATACGTTCCGTTTAGGAACGCGAGGTATCGGTTTCAAGTTTGAGTTGCATGTTTCATTTGGTGGTTCTGCTTTAAATTTCTTGTAGCAGTGCTCACGTAAACATCGCTTGCAAGTGTCTTGAATCCGTGCTCACTGGATTCCACCTAAAATTTGACTGCACAATATTCATTTCCTTACACAATGAATTTGTGTAAGGAAATGTTTAATCGGTTTAAAAGAAATCATTAAAAAGTTCTAAATTGTGTATCGCGTTTAATGAAATGTGGATATTTCATTATGATTCATAGACAAGCAGACAAGGAAGCGAACCAATTTCGATTCATCAAGTTCAAAACTTTTTTGCAAAATGTCAAATGACGGGAAAAAATTCCGCGTGTATGTTGTCATCTATTTCGGATATATCGTTTAATATCTCAGGATAGGGAAATAATTAAGAAACGAAATTTGGCATGGTGACTTGTGTATAAGGAGCATTGATGCTATTAAATTTTAGTTGTGTAAGGTCGAGGGAGTGGATATACAAGTATATATATTTTATAACAATTAAAAATATACATTTTTAATAACAAAACCTCATAACAGATGACGCCACAGTTTATTTATTATTATTAATAATATAAAAGTTATTTATTGAATAAAATCTCATGACAGCCAAGATACACAACTCGTTGCAAAATTTTTTCATTAACCGTTTTTATTACTGAGTTGAAGAAACAGATATCTCGATGATAATAAACTACAGATTCAACTCATTGTTTATAAAATAGTTTATTAATCATTTCTTTTAAAGTCTTAAATGTGTTTATCGTTTTATTTATTTATTTATTTTGGTAAGTAGATGCCAATTGATAATAAACCGACTAATCAGATTTCAATGCAAATAGATCAACGATTCAAAATGTCTAGGTACAGTACATATTTTAATCTTGCGCATATATGTTCTTCAATAATTTTTCTGTTCAAATGGCGCAATCTTGATGATAGATAGGAGTCCTGTTACGGATGGGAGAAATAAATTTTTTCAACAAAATGTAGTCGTTTCGTCTTCCTGGATGACAACGTGATCCTGAAACAACCGTGTTCAAATTCATAAAGAAACAAAGGAACAAACAAGCAAGCTTCGTATATAATACATACTTTTTACGTTCACTATACTTTCTACAAATACTGTACATAGTAAATAATTCTCTTGAAGGGGTATCACATAATTGAAGCCATTGTTACTGTATTTATAACCTAAAATGCATTTCGGCCCGTGGTATTAAATAGCCCTCCCCTCATCAGTTAGATGATCATAATGTTACAAGACTCATACAAACATTATTTACAGTATATTTGTAGAAAGTGTAATGTATTAAATAAAGTATAAAGAAATTAAATGCTTATTAAATTAAACTTTTAGCATTGGTTTAATTTTTGCTAAAGTAGACTTATCAGAAAATGCTATCTGATACATTTCCCTGTATTTTTCCATTAGGGAGCAAATGTATGTAGTAATGAGTTAATTGTTATTTATTCGGTAAATCTAGGTCCGTAATGATTATCAGTTAATTCAAGCAATTTTTTCTTAACGAGACAATTTCAACGTCGTAAAATGTACAATGAATACGTATAAACGTAATAAAAAGTCGATTATAGAATTATTTAATTAAGATTTCTAAATTCATGTTTTAAAAAACTGGCATTTCTAAATTATCATTAAGGGTTTAACCACAGATTACATGGAGATTGAAACGGGAAACAATTATTTGGGCAACTAAGATTATAATTTAAGTGGTAGTATGAAGCTGTCCGTATAGAAAATAATTAAATTATATAGAAAAAAAGTAGAAAATGGCAAAATCTTGTGCCACTTACGGTTATAAGAATCAAGAAAAGAAGGAAAAGAAATTTTTTAAGTACCGTTTATTTCATTAAAATTCTTAAACAAAATTAANCACTTTATTTAGCGAGAGTGGAAAGTCAACTGGCAATTAGATCATCAGAGGTAAAAGGGCAGGCAGTGCGGTATAGAGAGGGGGTGTAGCATGTGCCACACTGAACGGCAACGTCGCCCTCGCCGCCGAGCGATAGCACACGTAGAAACGCGGCAACACCGACAACGTAGACATTATTTAGAAAGTTAATTGAGTATTTGCGGATCCGCAGCGCTGGATCCAGCACCTGGTGCTGGATCCAGCAGGCTGAAGAATACGCTGGATCCAGCTGGATTGCTGGATGAGGGACTAGCAATTGCAATCCCTAGTGACAAACTATTTCACATGGCTCTGCCGGACAAATCACAATCGAAAAATTCCTGTGGTTTTGCGACCCATTCGAATTCGATTTCGGGTTTCCAAGAGCGGAAGTCTGCCACCTTAACCGGTCGCCATTCAGTCATGAACGGAAATGGTCTGTAAACTGGGATTTACAATATCAATTTAATTCAATCCGACTGGAACCCAAGTCTGGCAGTGTGGCAGATTCACGTATTTACCGTTTCCATTATTGTAACGTCGGTTATTAAGTTTAAACTTTGTTATTTGTAATCGTTTTAACTTATAATATAATATCTGTAAATTTTCGTCAGATGGAGATTATTTTTTAATAAAATTGAAGACAGTCCTGACAGTTGAAGGAATGCCATCAGTTCCTTTTTTAGAAGTTATTTGTAATTTTAATTGGATATATATTTTGTGTTTTTTAAAAGGACTTTTTAAACTTCTGGCAACACGTAACCTAAAAGGAAAGGTCAGTTGCCAAGAATGTGTATTGTTTGGAACACAGAAATAATAAATGGTGGTCGCTTTTTAGGCAGACTGTCTTCAATTTTATTAAAAAATTATAATTGCTAATAACGAGTAAAATCTTCATTAATTCTGACTCCATTCGAGATATGATACACAACTTCCCCCTCTATCTCTTTACTCTCTTGACCTCTAAGCACCAAAATTTAATGACATCAATGTCTCTTAGAAAGAAGTTACCATGACAAATTTCGTTTCCTAATCATCACCCCAACATGAGATATATTAAAGCAAATAAATGCCAACACATACACACATAAATATCAATGGAATTTTTCTTGTTTTTCTAACTTTTTTGAATTCAGTGGTCTCAAAACGTGGGGATTTGCAAAATACCTGGAGGGTCAAATCTAACATGATTCCAATACTTTTCCGTGTTATATATAGAACAGCCGGAAAAGTAAAGTGCTGGAAACAACAATACATAGGAGAATTTAAAGACAGCATTTTAAATCTGAATGTTGTTATAAAAAACTAGCAAATAATAAACTGTTTCATAGAAACTGCTTTATATCGTTATAAATGATATGATGACATATATTAGATATATAATAACTAATTAATTATGTACTGTACATGACATGTTAGTGATTTTATGGGTTATAATAGTATAATATAATATAATAAATTCAGTTATAAAACACTGTAATAAGATGGAGCAAATTTTTTCTTTGTTATCAAAATTCTGGCTTGGTTTAAGTATAATATTCAACTAGCCGAAATATTCATATGCAATAAACTTTAAACATAAATAATTACTATTATCATTGAAAAGAAGTTATTTAATGTAATGGATTTAATGTAAAAGCTAATATTTCGGTAATATTTTATATTATGAAACAAATTGCAACCAAATAAAATTAAATGAAATAGAAAGAAGCGAAGACAAATATGAACAAATACAAAAACGAAACTTTATTCATAGGCTAAAACATAAGTTGTTATCGTTTACAGTATATATGAGATCAATATTATTTCGTGTTATATTCAATATGCTTTATGTGACTGGCTTTACAAATGTTCAAATGGTGCATCAGATTCGACCAAACTGTTTACCATTCTGTACGCGGAGCAAAATCGTGAAGCAGAAAATAAGAATTGGTATTAAAATTAGTGTAAACAGAAATATTTTAAATACCAGTATTATATTTTAAGAAATGTTTAAAAATTATGCATTTAATTAATTGTATAAAGGAAAGCTTGTATATAAATTCATTTTTTACTATATAGGAAAGTATTATTGTCCGGCCCGATTTCAAAAAATGTATTTTTAAAATTTAGATTTAAGGTAAATTTTTTCCTTATTCGAAGTGAAATGTAAAACGTGTAACTATAATGATTATATTTTATATAAAAAAAGAGTTTTATATCAGACTAATCGCTATTTTATATAAAAATATAGTTTCATCATTGTAGTTTCATTACTACAATTTGTTAAATCTTGGTAATAATAATAGTTACAGAATGCGACCATAATAAGCACATGTCGCATAGTCAGAAAAATTTTAAATACAGATACATACATCAGCAACACATAAAAATATCATAATAACTTTTGCTTTATTTATGCCCGTTGTCCGGCAGTGCAATAGACATCGTATCAATCCAGTAAAGCAATGAACTAACAGTAGTGATACAGGCATCCCTTGCTTAACGCGCGAAATTAATTGAGGCAATCCGTCTATATACGCGGCAGAAATTTTAATTAATTAGCTTCGTTAATCAAGAGATACCTGTAGGTCCACAACATGATGTTCAGTACCTCAGTATATTCGTCAAACGTCATTACGTCTAAGTTTGACAGACCAATAGAATCTATTCGTCCATGCACTACTGTTTTAATAGATAAGAGGTTCTCAACTTATTTTTATCACTAGACCCTTTTCATTTTAATAAAAAAGGTTAGAACCCTGACAATAACAAATGTTGGAACCCTGCAGATATCAACGAATTAAAGTAATTACTTTACACCAAAACCAAAATCGAAAGTANATTAAACTATAGGCACAAGACAGGATTAAGGTAAGAATAAGTCATAAAGATGTATGTAAATTTCAGTCTGTTCTCTGAAGAGTTCAAAACTCTGTCCAACGATTAAATCACAAACACGATAAAGAATACGATTAATTGACAAAATTCCGAAGGAAATAATTCCCCGCTTATACGAAAGTCCATTCGAGGATCATCCTTCTGTCACACGAGCCGTCACTCTCTGAGATCACAGAAGTTTCATCCTCAGAGCTACTAACTTCAACGTTTTTCTTCTTAAAAACTCGCTTTTTAACACATTTAGCATTTTTATTCACTTCATTCTTTTTCTTCGCGGCCAATAGAAACATAATAACAAAAGTAAACATAATAATATTAAATAAATAGTTGAGAAAAGCAATGCCAGTGACAATGGCCTTGGAACAGTGAATTTTTTGTACCTTGGGACAGTCCCAAGGTACAAAAAATTCACTGTCCCAAGGTATAATTTTCTCTTGTTTATAACAAAGTATGGTTATAATTTTTGAATTACAGAAATCCAATGCTATTTATTAAAATAAGTAGTTATGAATGTAATTATCAATTAACTGTACCTTAATTAAATTACTCACCTCAAAATATTTTGATTAAAACCAAGATCCAAATGGATTGCAAAAAAACAAACACCTATAAAAATCATACGACGTGTCACAGCGGTAAAACTAGTCAAAATGGCCGACTTTACGTCATGCATTCTGAATATTGTAATGAAATAGCTACTAGATATCGCTACTTACTACTTTCAATATATTATTTTTCAAATGACGAGCTTGTCCCGAACTACAACGTGTCCCAAGCATCTCCTCTACAAGTTTACAACTGCATAAATTGACAAACTCGTGGGTGCCCGTGTAAATTTCATACAGAAAATCAGTCATTGAATTTCAAAAGAATAATCAATGTTTTGAATTTATTGATTTAGAAAATAAGAAACGCAGATTAATAAAATAATATACATCTTGAGATTTTTACTCCTAAGGCACACGGTGATTCACAATCTCTGCGAAAAACTGTGCGGCACGATTGATCTAGCATTTTTTTTTTTGAAAAGTCCGAAGGAGTTGTGGTCAATGTTTTCACTCAAATGTATTCGGTTTTTGAGCCTATGTTATGCATTCTATACGGAGTACAGTGTACACAATGCTCACTAGAATGAATTCAATGTATACGATGCTTAATAATCAATGTGTACGGGAGAACTCAAAGGTAAAGCCAGATTTGTAGAGAATCTATTAAAAAATTAAAAAAAAATAATTTACAGATTTCAATTTATACAAAATCCTTTTTGCCAAAAACGAGTGACTGATCGATTATACGAAAACATAAAGTCACTAACAAGTTCCCCAACATTTCATATGCTTTGTTTCTTTGATTTATATTGGAAATTGATCAACACGAATATCAACTTACAAATATTAAATACCATATAAATATTTAAACATCGGAAAAGCGCCATTTTAATTAGCGTCATAATTGTAGTGTAATGACTACTTATATATAGACCTTCTTCTTAAATATAACAGATAACTGAGAGTTACCAAATGCACGATATTGCATTGCAAAAGACATTGTTATAAGTCAATCCTATGACTTTAAATTCTCAAACTAAAATTTGTATGCAGACTTCGGTACTAAATATAAATTTTATTGTTTCAAATTCTTCAATTTAGGGCAATTTCAGGGAAGGAAAACACAAAAGATCTAGGAAACTACTTTATAAGAAAGAAAAATGTATATATCTAAAAGTCACTTTATAAATTATTTAATCGTAATAGATTTCAGAGTTAAATCGAAGTCGTTAATTCGACTTATAATCTATGTAAAATGGTTTAGGCTCTCGTCTGTGAGAACGACTAAAGCACTCGAGACAAAAAATAAAATGGAAATCGTGCTCTGTTGATGGCACAGAGGGGGGTAGATTTCGAAATTCGGCAGAAAATCCAATTTTTGACATTAAACTGCGCCGATACCCAACAATAAAATGTTGACAATTTATGTCTTCTTGTTGCCAGTGATTGTTGTTTTCAATTCATGCGGTTGAAATTATTTGTTCCAAATATTTTTTTGACTTTTGATTCATTTGCGGCGATTATAAACGTAAGTTTAGACTACGATCTTCCTAGATTTAAGTATTTTGTACCATTGATAACCGTAATAACAATTAATTAACAGCAACTATTTCAATAACAATTCTTCAGGTCGTTGCACGGTGTTTTCAAAAACATTATGGTCTTCCACTTATTTTTACGGGGGATTAATGGCAACGAACAGAATAGCATCATTTCTATAAACTAACTTCTCTACTGAACATTAGAAATGGTTGAAAACATTTAAATTGTTATATATAGCCTAATTATTAGAAATTTGATTGTAATATTGATATCTGACTGAATTTTTATTACGATCGTTTTCCATAATCTAGCATATTAATTAATCTTTATTACATTAAAAGTTTAATTTGTATATATTTTAATATGAATATTGTCTTCATTAACGAGTTACCTCTGGACGACTTTGACCAGAAACCTTATACTACGTTCGCACACAATCCACGACTCACTTCGATCTCGATTTACCTACAATGTGGATTGTGACCGTCACTAGTCGAACGTCGTGCTGTTCGCACAGGCAGTCCGCTCAAGAAGAACCTGGCTATTACACGCGATGATAAAACTGACGTAACTACGCGGTAAGTCACAAACACCAACAAACAAAATGGAAGTTTTGGTTAGAAATAAATACTTTTTCTTGCCATACATATAATAATAGACAGATGTCGTCGTCTCTCCAGATGTCTTTCTTATTTCTCTGTCGATAGCCCTACACGTGTTCCGCAGCCATCTTGTGTTTTCTCGCGCGCGTGGGATTGTGGGATCTCTCTTATAACTGGATCTAGTTTCGAGAACTCTCTCCAGTCGATCGCGATTGAACCTCGTTTCAGTCGAGATTGAAACGGTCGAGAGCGTTCGCACCGCGGAACTGGCTCCGACCTTAGTCACAATCTAGATCGAAATACTCGGTGCGAACGGGGTATTAGCCTGTTTGTGGCTATCGTACTAAAAATTTGTATTTTCCTTTTCTTTGTGATATAAAATCTGGTTTGAGACGGTAAAAACATTTAACCGACAATTTAAAAATATTGTCAGCAACTCGTTCTTGTTTTTCACTCCACTCGATATTTATTTATTTATTCAATTTTTATAAGTGGACTTGTCATATATACGACGTAAAATTTTTATCCCCAATTAACAGTACAACCCGGATACATAAAATAAAACAGGTTAAAAATACAAGCATAACCTTTAAGAAGAGTAAAAAATATTTTAAGAAATTGATAAGATAACAATAGGACAAAATATTGAACATTAAGAATTATAAAGTACTCGTTTATAAACGCGTTTACACGTTTAATACCAAATCCTGCTGTATGCTACAAATTGGGGCAAAATCTAGAAATTCGTAATTGCCTATTTTAATTTTGTAAGTACTGTACGTCATTGAGCCAACATTGATAAACGGGATCGGGATCGAAATGCTGGGAGGATATTCATTACTCTTCCGGAAATTTATATTATTTATTAAAATATACCGAACGTAAAAACAAGTAGCGTCATCTAGTCACGAATATAAAAACTAAATGCAAAAGTGGAAAATCGAACTTTAAACCCTAGCTTTGACTGTATTTTCAACAAAACGTTATAGTTTAATGTCATAAAAAATATTTATTACAAATTTTGTAAACAAATATATATATAAATAGCCTATTATCTGTCCTAAGATAAGTTATCTTAGGACAGATAGATCAGATATCAGATGAATGACATTTCGTCTTGTACTGTACGTAGTGTATGTAAAGCAAAATATTGTATGAAAAAAGTAAGTTTTTATTTGAAAAATTCCAAAATTAAATAATATAGTGAACAATATACAGTATATTATAATATTTCAGCTTATGAAGTTGGAAGAGTGGCTGATTTTACGTCGAAACGGACCATTCCATGCAGAAAGTTTCCGGTTGACAAATCTTTTCGAGAACTGTTTGAACTTTTACTTTCCCGGTTCTGTTATATATAACAGAGGGAAACTATGAGCATCGGTCAAATAAAATTATCCCCAAAATTTTTAAATTTTTGGCCTCGAAACGTCGAAAATACAAAAACGTTGGGGTTTCTGTACGTGGGGTTTGTGTTTGTGGGGGGATTTTATTCATCCTCTTTGAAGTTTAATAACTCCTGCCCTTTTCATCGAAAATTTCTGAAATTTTGCGAGGAGGTTTGTGTATTAAAATGTTAAGGGAAGTAATGCTATCACATTGTCGTGGCTAAAGAGAGTTGTGTGTCGTATCTGGAGTAGGTTTTTTACTATTTTACGATTTTACTACCTATTAGCATTTACCATATTTTACAAAACTCATCTCTACCCAAAAAACTAAGCTTTATATAATAATTAAAAATATAAAAACTATTTAAAATAAAATACGATAACAGATGGCGCCAGACACAGTTTTAAATGTCGCGAAAGTTCCGCAAGTCGTTGCTGGATTTTTTATACTTAACTTTCACGTGTTAAAAGTTCCTTTCTGTTTGTCACAGCTGCGATAATTAATAAAAGCACTAACATTATAATTAGATAGTAAAGTTTCTAAGAATATACTATTGTGAATAGATAGAGTAATTGAAATCGATGGAGTTGCCTTTAGCGAAAAGCGACAGAAGTAAATGTTATAGTCTCTTGTAAAATAGAATTTCCATTTTCTTAAAGAAGGCAATAAAACTTGTCAGGATCAGAAACGTAAATCACGCGTTGTGTTCAAATATGTAAACTGTAAAGTGCTGCGCAGACAGTACTGTATTTATATATGATGATGAAGATGATAAGAGGAATGCTTCTTTTGTATAAATCTCTATCATAAAAAAGTTCGTTGTTCGAAAGTCGCCGTTACTGTATCACAGTTCGATTATATTGTTGTTTTAGCCGCTTTACTACTATTTACAAAATTCTTTACTGATATCGGTGCTTCAATTTTATCAATCCAATTTATTTATAAATATTTTCTCTCTCCCTCTGTGAAATTTATTACACAGCAAAAATGAAATAGCGTCTTTTTACTCGGTTTGTATTTAAAAACATTATCTGAAAAATCTGGATAAAACAGATAATTATTAGGCTATACATTTTATTNAGGATCGTGAGAAATCCACGGAATAAATATAGGGTTATAGGATGGCTTTCTGTACACTTTAGTCGTGAACCCTCGTAAGTTGTTAATTTGTATATGCAGATCTAAGAAATGTATGGTCTTATCATTTTCTTGCTCTACCTCGATCTCCAGGCCGAATCTATTGTCATTTATATCCTTTATAAAGCTCTGTAAGTTGGGTTTAGTGTTCCAGAAAGACTAATGCAGATAGTCCGAGACAGGAGACACCGACATTACGCGGAAGCCTGGCAGATTTGTAAGGCAAAGCATAAAGGCCTTGCAGTCAACTTCCGGGAATCGACTAAAATATCGGCAGCATGGTCCTCTAGCTTAATATAAAATTAATAATTGAAGAAAGTAGTTAATATGTATCTTTTTTTGTTATATTTTTTGAACGATGTAGGGAGATGGCATCTTTAAGTATTTATATTTAGATAGTTATGTAATCTTTTTATATTTCCGGTTACACTGACGTCATGTACAACGGATTATAAGCGAGTTCGAAAGATTTGAAAAAACAGTTATTCGTACTAAGCGTTCGATTTACGATTTTGTTGTTTATTTTGTTACTTATTTAATTTTATTTTCTTGAGAAAGGTTTTTTAACAAGACCGGAAATGTTTGAAAGTTGTTATAATAAAGCGTCGGCTGCAAGAAAAGGTGTTTTAGTAAGTGTTTTGATATTACAATATGCAGTCTAGAAAGAATTACTAAAGTTTTGAATTTCGGTGTTAGAAATTCGTGAAATGTATCTGAAATTTATCCAAATTTAAATATTTCGAAAGATGGCAGAAGATAAGAATAATTCGAAATACTAAATCGAAAGGTTTTGATTTATTTTAATAATTTTAATAAAGTTTCCATCTAATTTCCATAAAAGAACAATTAAGAAGAAGCCAACACCGTAAAATCTGAATCGATGCTGCTAAAATGTGTTTTACGTATATCTCGATAAGCATAACTGTAAATAAAAATGAAATACTTCTCAATATAAATTTTTACTTAGATGAAAATAAATTTTAAAGATAGAGAAAAAATTTAAAAAATTACCTTAATTATCTTCAAAAAATTTGGATTACTTAAATTTTCCGACATCATTCCGGAATCGAAGCAACTTCTGTATTCCGCATATTGCTTAAAAATTTAAAAAAAAGGAACAATTAATCATCATATTTAAGGCTAGTTCGATTCAAAAATGTTACCTCGTCAGTTGCGTTTCCACAGACGAACTCCGACATTTCGTCTACAGTGTTATAAAACGCAATTTTATTGACACAGTTCCGAAATATGTCTATGACCTAGAAAACAAGAGTCGATAATGTATCGGATATAAAGTTACAGATGTCATACCGTATGATATACAATAATATATCGGGCATAACTAGGGAAATGGGATCGTGGTTTCGGAATCATCCTGAGATATTCCACTTATTTTACAAATAATAACATAAAGAAAGAAAAAGCCAATTAGAAGAAGAAAATTAATGCACTCTCTCCGTGTCGATATTTTTCGATACAAGGCGCCAAATTCGCCAACCTCTACGTCACTCAATAAGCAAAGTGATCAATATACGATATAACAACGTATTTACTTACCATATCTGCTCTGTTTTCTATTACGCAGACACGTATTTTTAACTGTTCCGACGACGCTGTGCAATGAAAACTTTCATTAAAATTTAATTAGTAATATATAAAAATAGATTTTATACTTACAACAATATACTTTCGTTAAATCTTCAGTATTTTCCATTTCGGCAAAGGACAATACAAAAGTAAAGCAGGCAAAAATAATAAAGGTTTTCATGTTTGTAACGATCTTACCTAATACTCTTCGTCGTCGTAACATTACGAGGTTATATAATTTCGTTTTATCATAAAGGTCATCTGTCCATCTTGATAATTTCTGTTTACAGGTTGGAGATTCGTAAATTCTTCTCGGTTTTTTAATATAAATTATTTATTTTACTAATTGAAGATAAATGCTACATTGTTATGGATCGTTGTCGGCGTCGTACTTACCTTGTAGACATTTGAAGCTATCCCCTCTCGGCAATTTTTTGTTTGGTTTTTTATAACTTTTATTACAATATTAAATCAAATTTCAGAAAGGAACGTTTTATTTACGGTATATTCTGTCTCTGTAAATTGATAAAACCGTATGATTTGATGCGATAATTTTAAAAATGTTTTCTTTTGAAGAAATACAAAGTTCGTACAACGATGTTCCTCAAAAAATGATGTATGGAATCGCCTGTAGATATTTATTTCTGTTGTAAAATTATGTATGGAATTAATGGGATAATGATAAAACACGAGAAAAATACACCCCGAAAATCTACAGGTGATCAGCCCGTTGGCTCGCACGCACCCACGACCAGTGTTCGGTGGTTTTATCCATACGACACGAAGGGTCTTCAGAAATAATGACTTTGCAACGAATATGTCACAAATAACAACGACGAATTGTGAGTCGATTATCAATAGAAAAAGAATAATGTTACCGAGCGGAGATCCTGCAGTTAAGAAATACTTAAGTACGAAGCTAAAATTAGCAATATTTGCCGTATAAAATCATCCATTTTTATAACCACTCAAAAGGGTTTTTTGGACGAATAAAGCCAAATCTTATGACCGAATCCGACGTACAGTACACCCGAGTTCAAGAATTATTGGGGTGAACTTCGGCTTCGATGGACATAACATTTCGGTCTATTCGTCCAAAAAAACCATTTTAACTGGTTATAAGAGTAAATAAATACTTAAAATACTTAATATATGAAATTGTTTATGAGACACATCTTAAATAGTTTATTAGGAAACAAATGTCATCGGACACAAATATCTGACAGAAATCAAGTTTATAAATATAACCTATAAAGAGCAGATCAGAGTAGAGGCGTGTAGCTCGCTACACTTGATCCTATGGTGGACTTTACTTTTAGCTTATTAAAGCGGATTTTATGAAAATTGGATTTGAGAAGATAGAAAAAAGAATAATGATTTTAAATAAAAATTAAAAAATTAAACTATCACTAAAAGAAAATACTGTAAATATATAAAATAGAAATACTATAAAATAGAAATACTGTAAAATACTAAAATAGAAGTAATTGCGATTTTATCACTCTTTAATAATTATAATGTAATTTTAAATTAATAAAGGTCATAAGATTAAGGTTAGATGTGAATTCGATTCGTTTATGACTTGGACTTCTCTATGACCTTGAATACATCTTTAGCTGAAATGGCGCAAAGTCCTCGCGTATCTTTGTATGAAATCACTTTATGTAACTGGGAGTTCTTAAAGTGACAAGAGATCACAACGCCAGCAGCGATAAAGCAAGAAACCAAAAATATTTATTATCCTTGTATCAGAACGGTAAAATTCGATGACTAAAAACCATAGCCAATTTGATATTCGTAACATTATTTCTAACATTAATGGTGAAATAACACGAATTGCACAATGCAATATTGCTAAAGTCGAACGATTGGCGAATTATACCGAGCTGTATTACTAGTACTGTTATTTTAAATGCTAAGTGATTCGGCACTAGAGGCAGGCGTAAGGCGTCACCTCTTGCTAAATTTAATAATTATAAATAAATTAATATTTTAATTATTAATTTAGAATGTTCTGGAAAAATGAATCGGTCCAAAGCGGAAATCGAACTCGGAACGCCCGCTTATGGCACGACATAACTCGGCAATCTTTACATTTGCATATATATACTGTATATTATACAGTAGAGCACCGATTATCCGAAACAATTCGAGACTGGGGTTGTTCGGATAACTGATCATTTACAAAAAATTATATTAAACACAAAACTGTACTGTATATAATTTGTATCACACGTGTTACAAATACATATCTTACATAATGTAATACATTAAACTAGGCTACAGTTCAGTTTGGCAGAGAGAGGAAGAGTGCCCTAGCGGAAATTTGAATTTGCCGACTGGATCGCTTTCGGTTAACCGATGTTTCGGTTGATCGGTATTTGGATAATCGATGCTCTATTGTATAAAAATTACATACCATGCCGGAGAAAATGCCATACCTGGTTGAGAGTTATAAGCCGTAGGCGATGAGTCTTCTCCAGCCGGCACAGTAAGTAACCGAGAATGGTTGTACTGTATGTACAGTACAAAAATTCTCGGTTACTTACTGTGAAGAAGGAATTTTTCGAAATTCCCCCCCGCGGGGAAGAGGTTGTCAATACTTCCCCGATGGAGAAGTGTTAAGAATGAAAGTGTTAAGTAACAATGAAAGTGTTAAGAGAAAGCGACGTGCAAGATTTACAGGCGCAGATGCGGTTTTTTGCATTTTTGCGGGAAATCGAACATATTTTTAGACCCATCTAAAAATTTTCTAATTAGTTTGGAAAACAGAAGGGCCTAATTCTTGCATTCTGTGAAAACGGGTAAGATTGGCTATAATGTAATAATCTTAATCTTCACTATCGATAATTTTTGCCCGAGCAACGCCGGGCTTATCTGCTAGTCATAAATATTATTGTTCTTCTTTTGCTGTTTCAATATTACATTATATTTTATTTTAAAAGCTTTTTATATTTTTAATTATTATAAAATGGCAAAAACGCTTAATTTTGAGGGAAGAAACGAGATTTATAAAAAAAAAAAATTGTAAATACTAATAACGAGTACATTCGTCATTATGTACCGATTCTACTCGAGATATGACACACGATTCCCATTTATCTGTTAAGTGTGTGGCTATCAAGTGCCACACACGTGTCAGAAAATGTAACATTCCTTTATAGAAAAACTATCGCGTTATAAGTAATGAAAACATAAAAAAAAAATTCTTAGATGTCAGAAAAGAAAAAAGAATGGCATGAGATACAAGCGAAAATTTCAAAGTTCGCGGACCGATTCGAACGGAGATGTTAAACCGATAAACTCAGAGCGAACTTTTTCGCGCTGGATCTGATGGTCTAATTTTAACCGGAGACAGGAAAGGAATCGATAAGAAGATGGAGAGAGAAATTCCGGATGAATCAAATTCAGAATTCTGGGGAAAAGAGTTTCAAAAATCCCGAGATTCCAGGACAAAAAGGTGGTCGATTATCTCTCCTTCAACCTGTTTGTCTTTTGTATGGGTTTCCCTTTCATCTTCGTCGCTTTACCTACATTTCGCCGCACTACTCGACTTCCAACCAATCTATTCCGGCGCCGCCGATAGCCATCGGAACTTTGTCCGATCATCGATTGAAAATCTGTCTGATCTCCGTTGGATAAACGACGACAGTGAACTTTCTATATTTATTTTCTGTCGGAGAGTAGAAGTTCTCGACCACAAACATGTAAGTATTGTCTCCCAAATAAACGGTTTGTTATGTAAAGGTGACCGTCTTGGTGTCGACAACCACGCCCACATTACGTTCGCACCCTTTGTTCATCTTGACTCCAGAGGGATTACTGTAATTCCCTTTTCTCCCTATCGGCAACTCTGACAGTTGTGACTAGAATTGGTGCAATTTGGTGCGCAGCTAAAAGTTTAACTTTTTTCTGTATACGTATAAAGGGCGTTTTACCTAAGATGTTACGAACCGATAACTCCGAAAATGTTCTTTTAATAAAAAATTTAATAAGAATAAAACTTTAATATTTTCTTACAGTCTTCCTTTTTAATGCCGTAAAAATAAGATTTACTTCATCTCTCTTTTGATTGGAGCCGAGAAACAACTTTTAAATTTTAAATGAAACCATCCCACTTTTTTATATTTTAGAATTTTCCATTTTAAAAAATCCAGCGACTTACGGCTTTACTTTTACAAGCAATAGTTGAAATTGCGTGTGTGGCGCCATCTGTTATGATATTTTACTAAAAAATTTTATTATTTTTGATTATTACAAAATGGCAGAAAACTTCATTTTGACGGTAGAAACGAGTTTTATAAAAACTTGTAAATGCTAACAACGAGTCGAAAATTTCTGAAATTTATGCTTGGAGTTTTGTGTATTAAGGGACTGATGCTATTAAATTTTGGTGGTTAAAGATCGAGGAGTGGGGAGATAAACGTCATATGTCTAGTAGGGTCGAACTTAATGACGATTTTACTCGTTATTAGCATTTATAATCTTATAAAACTCGTCCCTACCCTCAAAATTAAACTTTTTGCAATTTTATAATAATGAAAAATATAAAAAGTTCTTTTTATTAAAATATCATAAAAGATGACGCCACACCGGCAGTTTTGAATGTCACACAGGCAACATCACCGTACATTCCCTCCGTCATAAATGACAGTCGAGAAAGTGTAATTAGCTTTTATTAAGTACGTTGTTTTAAAAACAAAAATAATTTTATGTTATGAGCATATGCATTGGCATTGGCATGTGTCAGAAAATAACGGTGTAGTAAAAATGCTGTGCACAGACAAATTCGAAGGTGAACACTTCAAAATAGTTAAATTTTTAAATATTGTGAATGCTTATTGGTAAAATGCACCAATTAAGTAGACTGTTAGGAATATAATTACTGTACTGTACAATGGAAACTCCAAAAGTGGCCTCTGTAAAATGCCACGACTTTTTCGGGAACTTTTTTTTTTATCAAACATGCATACAAAATAACTTTTAAACAACGTCCATTTTTTGTTTTATTCAGTATCCGTTTAAAGATTTGACTGTAATTAAATCCTAACGTGTATTACATATTTTAATTTCTAATTACTTGAAATTTGATTGAAAAAGTAAATTTCTTAATTAAATGTTTAATTTCGTGTTATTATATCATATTAAAGGAAAATACAGTATATTACCTTTCTTTAAATCTCATTATTTCTATCTTTCGCCATACGTACTATTATAAATAAGATAATGTTTAATAAAGTACCGTTTTATTTACAGAAAATTTTATGTAAAATATCTTATTTATATCTTGTGTAAATGGCTCTTATTATAATTATGTAGGTCTAATATATTCCGGAAAAATAATCAAGTTGCATAAATAAAAACTAAAAATATGAAAAATTATTATTATGCAAATCATAACGGAAATTCATAAAATTTACAACGTATAGAATTTTATATCATTATTTCAATGTCGATTGACTGACTGTTCTGTGTCAGACTGACATGTTTTTTGAAAAGTTTTTATGAACTAAAAATTAGGTTACTCGCTCCGAGGTCAAATTTATTTGACCTTTTCTGGATTGAACAAGTTTCAAAAAAGTATTATCCACAATAAATATAATTTTATATCAAAATTAAGAACACTTGATTGTATTACGAATGTATCTGACATTACTCTGTACAAGACGTGTTTAATTAAACACGACGACGAAGATTGTATTTGACGACAAACGTTGTTTATTTATGTCAATGTTAGTTACAGATTTAGAGATACAAAGACGATTTTGTTAATTCTTAAAAATTAAGTGAAAAAAAAATAATAAATGTTTTTGTAAAATATTCTTGGAATGCCTCAGATAAAATCCATACGCCTGTTGTTTTGCAAACAATAATTTCTCTTTTCGAAAGGCAAAACTATAAACCTTGATCTAATTTTTAGTCATAATCAATTACAATGATTTTATCTTGCAAAACTCTATATAATAGCTCTGGCATTATAAGGTGTGTCATATAAAAATAGATAAAGACGTAAGAATCGATCCTGTGGTTCGAAAACTGAAATTATCAATATGAAAGGAATCGCCTTTATCGTTCTTTGTCTTTCATTTTTCGTTATTGAAGGAAGTCTGGTGGAACAATTAACTAAACTTTACTGTGGTAAGCATTAACAGAACATAAATAATGTGACGTCGTAGTTATAAAAAATACTTTTTCAGTTTTAGAACACCCAGAAATGACACGGTATTGCATTATAGAAAATAAAATGGAGAGTGTAAGTTACGTTTTAATTTTAATTATTTTTATATAAATTTTTAAATAATTGAAAATAATATAATAGGCTATAGAATTATTTCGAAAGTGTGTTCGCGAGATTAAATTTCTTCACACTTTGGACGAAATGACAGAATTTTATTGCAAGCACATGAATAAAGAGGTAGTTTATTTAATTAAAAATAATGATTATTACTTATATTTTTAAATTATTAATTTTTAATATATTTAAAAGGAATTTTCCAAAGCACAAGCATGCATGGAACCAATTTTAGAAAATGAAATTAAAAAGGATAGAAATTTTTTGCCAACAGTTCAGGTAAAAAATTAAAATAATATAAATCAATATATCTTATATTATGAATAAGAAATATTAATTAAAGAAATCGAACAAACATGTCGCCCGCAAAAGCGTCTTCGTTTTTCCTCTCCCATGGCTACACGAAAACAAGGAGAAAGAAGAAAATCCATTTGTTTTTTAGCTTTAACACCTCGCCCACTAATCCCCGCTGGCCGTATATTCCATTCCACTTTATTGTTACTTTCACGAGTTAATTGTATTCAGTGACGTGACGATTAATCGGAATGAGAATGGAGCAAATGTCGTTACGCTTTCCGATTCTTTCACATTTAATCGTTGGTTTCGAATGTGAAATCCGGAAGTTTTGTCGACATTTTGTCGCTCAATTGTCCTGTATTTGATTAAAATCTAATTAAATAAGTGGAACCTAACGAAAAAAAACTTTTCGTTTATGTTCGACATAAACATCCGTTCAATTCGAAACTAATCCCACATTCCAACGCTAAAGTTTACAGTTAACATGGGCCCGGGAACAACTCTGACCCATCTGCATACCTTTTACCTCACAACAATTGGTCACATGACCATTCTCCCACGCCGAACTTATAAAAACCCCTTCCTTCCCCTTCTCGGGGGAGTCGTTCATTCGCCGTCACTTGTACAACTGTGTCCTATTTATATACTGTGTCCTTTACGATATTGTGTCCGGAAGGAGAATTATTATCCTAATAATTATTATCCTAAAGAGTTATTATCCTAATTAATACCACATCGTTGGATATCACAACCTTTTTCCTTAAAAATCAGTCAAGGCATAAAGAGGTATGGACCTTATTTTTGTGAACTCTCTCTCGGTCCTTCGCGATTCAGGGATTCAGATTTTCCCTTTTGAAATTGGTTATTGTAATCTCTATGTAGCTAATAAATCGTTGTTATCCTGTTAAAGTGGTGTCCTCTTTACTCGTATATCGCCGGTCATCTTACCGACGCACTCCTCCCTCCTCCACTCGACCCGAAACATTTAATCCCGTTACTGCGGGAACGGTAAAATTTTAATCCATCCTGACCAGTGAGAAGGGTTTAACGACCTGTTGCCGGATCGGGAGACCTACATCCTCCCCGGCGGTTCACACGATCAAAGATTAGAAATTTTTTTAAATTACGGTATTAACAATTAAGTGTTAGTTTATTGGAAACTTTCGCATCGACAAAGCAGAAAATAAGTGACGACATGTATATGAGCTGACTTCTTTCGCGACCAGAGATTGCACTCGGTCGGTTCTAGTTGTCCCCATTTTAGAGGAAATAGGGTGACCTGCCTGCCTGTATCGGGTCGACTTGACTGGCAAATTCAGATCCAGGCTGGCAGTCAACAAAAATATTTAACTGTCCTCAGAGTGTTTATATTTAAAATATAAATAAAATTATATTTTAATTGAAAAAATATTGTATAAAATTATCTTTAATATTTAGTATGTTACTTACTTATAATGATAAAACGCTTGAAAACACTTTAAATACTATTTTCGGCAACACTTTAATTTATTTAAACGAATGTTTGTCCCCTTTTCATAAGTCTGGTCAGGTATAACGAGAAGATTCGAACTGTTTAAGAAGACAGACAGTTCGAATTTTCTTCTTAAACCCGACGGAGACCGACAAAAAGGGTTCGAACTTTTGTTTAAATAAATTAAAGTATTGCCGAAAATAGTATTTAACGTCTTGTTCAAGCTAAATTAGTTTCACTTTATATACAAGTGATTTTGTTACGATTGACAGATGATACTGTGAATCGCATTTGTTATAAGTAAAAATAATTGTTCACCATAAGTTTACTGTCGTTTCGAGTTCTAAAAACTGATTTTTCGAGATGAGACAGTCTAGACATTCACCGTTCGAGTAAATGAATTCAAAAATTGGTTAACTCGTGATGATGATATATTTGTTAAGCATACGTTGCATCATTTGCAGAAACTCGTTCAGTGTTAAATGCGATGGAATTAAAACATTTACGGGACGTATCGATTGCGAGAAAGACGAAAAAAAGCGTACCGTATCTCCTTATTTATCTATCTCCTTCCCCGATTATCGCGTAGGCCAACCAAGCAATTTTCAAAGTGGCGACCTTAAGTGTTGCGATGGGATAGTTCTTTGAATACCAGTAGAAGCTGTAATTTCTTTGAGGGTAGTGTTGCAATATTAACTTTATCCGAAATAAGATTACAAATTTGTTTCGTAGTACCCAATAAAAATCACGAATATCTACATATAAACAGAGAAAGATCGATTCTGGATTCAATCGTTTTCCATTCTTACGCTGTTATTTATTAATTAATGAATGTACCGTGCTCGTCACGTTAATCGTTAATTTTTCTAAACAAAAATAAATGTTAGAAATTGTTCAAAAGAGTTAGAACTGGATTCGAGAGAAGTTTTAGTATCGTCCCATTACTAATTGTATTATTTGGAACAGTGAACACATGACACGATTATTAGAATAATAATACAATAAAATTTTATACACTAAAATTTATAAGATTTCAAGCAGATGTTTTAGATGACTGATCTATATCATATAGACCTATATTCAAAATTAAAATAATAAATTAAATTTAAAAATTTCGAAATTTACATAATTAATTTGAAAAAATAATTATAACTTTTTTTTGGTAGAAATGCATGCTGAGAGAAGAAAAAGCGAAAACAAATGTAAAGACAAAATAAAAGAGAAGAATAAAATAAGTCACTATGCTTAATTAAGTATTTCCATTATACATTAAAAATTTCTTAATTACTGTAAATGATGATTAAATAGTCATCAGGCAGTAATTGACGATCGGATGTCCGACTCGGTTAAGGTGTCGGCATATCCTTATGGGCCAGCAACTTTCCGGGAATTTTTTGCGAATGGTCTCGGATACATCGGGCCTAGCTTGCGTGACCCTATGGCTGCCTACATCCAAACAAGCGGAAGTCCTACGAGGTATTAAAGGTTCCTTTAAATTTTACTGTTGCTTTTACCGGAAATTGCCGTTTTCGTATAATATTGCACTCACTCGTTACGTTGGAACGTTTTACTCCTCGATGCCTAAAGCTTTGTCAACGGGTAAGCCTATATTGCCTATTTAAAACATTGCCATTATTCTTCACTAACTCAAAACAAATACTATCTTTATCGTTCTTTCTTATGAAAATTTATTAATTTGTGTAGATAATCCGCATGTAATCACGCTAGTGTCAGCAACTGTGTTTCAATTTTAGTTTGACCGCGAGATCTTTAACAAACGTTGTACAGTACAGTACATCTAGGCGTTTGAATTCTTTATTTTATCTTCTTGTCCACACGCATAAATTTTAAACAAAATTTATTAAACTATAAGCCAAAATATATATATATATAACCTAATCCGAATTACCAGAGATTTGAAAAACTCTGGCTGACTTTGGCATGGCGACAAACTTTTGCCTCTACCACAACTAAAAGGCATTTTATCTCGGTTTCAAACTCAAATGCTCAATTCGGACCACAAAAAATTTACTTGACGATTTAAGGACATTATCAATATTAACGTCCCGTTCTTTATTTAATTCAGTATTAAAGTCGTGTCGCGACATCTTTTGACCAGCGTAAATACTAAATGCGAAAGAAGTAAACCAAACTTGAAAAATTATCCGAACCAATTTTAATTTATTACGCAGAAATTATTGACCAGGAATTTTTGTGGCAAAATTTTTAACATTATAAGACTTTATCACCCTTTTAACAATTTACAAAGTTTTAACACTGCATAAAACTTAAGAGTTGTGATGTATTTTAACACACGGAACTCGAAAATCCTTAAATCTATCGAGAAACGTCTACAAACTATATTTCATCTCCACTATAAGTATTTGATACTTTAACCTAAAAGCTGGATTCTGTATGTAGTTTAGTGGTGAATGCGCAGTTCATAATACAATGCGTTAGCAGCAATCCTTTCCTTTCTAACAAGTCTG
Source organism: Centruroides sculpturatus (assembly GCF_000671375.1). Taxonomy (NCBI): domain Eukaryota; kingdom Metazoa; phylum Arthropoda; class Arachnida; order Scorpiones; family Buthidae; genus Centruroides; species Centruroides sculpturatus. The sequence goes on from NW_019384307.1 coordinate 1,306,164, forward strand.
GGGAGTGATGCGGCGATGAACTATCTGTGCTCTGTGGGTGACCGAATGATTTACGTTAAAGTTTATTTATGTAAATTTAGAACCGCCAAGCGTTTTCGTTCTTACTCACTTTTAATTGTCCATACTTCTTACAACCTTTTATAGAACAAAGATCCGTGGAACATTCCGTTAGACATAAGGAAATCAAGAATGTTGGAAAATAGTGGTTAATGGAAAATAGTGGTTAAATTGCAGTTAAAGTAACACATTTCAAGTTAAACGGCAACTTTATAAAGTAATGTAAGAAATATGTCAAGTAATTTACCTAGAATATGCAATATTTAAATAGGAGCAGTAATTTCTGTAGAGTGTATAATTTCTGAATGGATCCAAAGCAAATTTCAATGTAGGCAGTGCCTTTGTTGCCTTCCACAACAATGAGGAGATCGCCTCTGGTCAGCACAGGTTGGGCGATCATTGAGCCGACCTGATGGCGAGATGTTCGCCATCAGGTCGGCTGTGGCCTGGTCCGTCTCCAACTTTGCAGGCAAATCTGTGGCCGTCATCTCGGACAGTGCATCTTCAATCTCACTCATAAAAAACCATTCCTGTCATCCCATCTCCACAGATATACAGGACACTATCAACAATTCCTGCAATCTTTTCTTCATCTACTGGACGCGTGCTCACCAGGGCATGCTTGGTAACGAGCGTGCTGATGCCTTGGCCAAATCTGCTAGTGATGACTCTAACCTTCCAGTCGCCTATAATAAAATTAACAGCAACACTGTCAAAAACCTACTATGGAAGGACCTTCTTGTGACTTGGCAACAGGAATGGGACAATCATAACCACCCAATTACACACAGATTCATCCCAAACATTGAGAGTTTTCTCCTGAATAAATGGTACATTCCAGGTCGTCGCAACAGCCAGTTTCTCACCGGCCATGGTAGATTTCAGTCATACTTGGCTAGATTTGTCAACGCCCCTAGCTCTAACTGCTCCCTCTGTGGTACTAGTGACAGCAATCTCCATTACATCTTCGACTGTCCCATGCTGGAGCTGGAGAGGCACTATTTAAAGTCCACCATTGAAGCACACGGGTACAGCTGGCCTAGAGACTGCTACAGTTTCTTCAACCACCAAGACTCTTACCTCGCTTTTCTTATGCTCATAAACAACTACTTTGGTCGTATCACTGTCACTGCTTACATCTAAATGCCTCACATGCCTGCAGGCCATTCACCTACATCTGTCTTCTGCAATGTAGAAACATCATTACTTTTCTCTATTATGTTGTGTTACTTTAATCACTTAATTCCTCTTGATATTGTACGTTAAATTTACACATCCACGCTTATTTGTATTTGCAATCTCCGTATTTCATGTACTGTACAGTACCTATATATCAAAACTTTAATTATGTATTTTATATTACACTTGTTTTTTTTTCTTGCTTACATTACATTGTATATATTTGTAAATAATTTTCTCTTTATTGTTATTATTCTTATTATTATTATTTTTTTACTTTATATCATCTCACTCATATTATGTATCCATGTATTTCTATGTATCTAGTACCATGTCTAACTGGGTTATACATTTGTGGCACCCAGTATTTACTGTACTCCAGTAAGTTACAATAAAATATCTATCTATCTATCACTGGACTCAAGCTAAGAGAATTTTAAGATACTTAAGAGAAACTACTGATTATGGAATCTTATACAATGGCAACGAAAAACTAGCTCTGTAGGCCTATAGTGATGCAGACTTTGCTGGGAATTTTGAGGATAGACGTTCCACATCAGGATACTTACTAATGTATTCAGGAGGAGCAGTATCGTGGCACTCCAGAAAACAAAGAACTGTTGCATTATCCACTGCTGAAGCAGAATACGTTTCTGCCAGTGAAGCTATTAGAGAAATTTCGAATTAGAACTATAAATGCTAAGTAAGGAACCTACAATAATGTACGTTGGCAACAACAGTGCAATTCACATGATTACCAAAGATGATAAGAAGGCATCTAAACGAACCAAACATATTGACGTTAAATACCATTTTGTAAAGGAAAAGATAGGAACAGAAATAACAGTAAAGCACATAGACAGCAACAAACAGTTGGGTGATATATTTACAAAACCACTATCTCGGATTAAGTTTGAGTACTTTAGAAATTGTATATAAGTCTGTAAATTTAAATGAGACTGCTTCCTATGCACTCTGGACCTGTATCTTAAATCTTGATTGCAGTGAATGTAACAAACATGTAAAAATTTAAAAGGAGTGTTAAAGAAAAATATTTAATTTTTGTTAAACCGGGTTCCACCACCAGGGTCCGTTATGTAGTTTGCACACCGGCAACACACTTCCTCATTCTTGTTCCCGCTTTCACGTTGTATAGTCTGTAAAATAAAATCTCTCTTTGTCTTCAAGTTTAAAGTGTCCTTTATCAGTAATATCTAAATTATATGCACAGTGTTCTCGAACCTATGTCACAACTTGCGAG
>NW_019384307.1:1309675-1315210 GCF_000671375.1 Centruroides sculpturatus
GTGCTGATGCCTTGGCCAAATCTGCTAGTGATGACTCTAACCTTCCAGTCGCCTATAATAAAATTAACAGCAACACTGTCAAAAACCTACTATGGAAGGACCTTCTTGTGACTTGGCAACAGGAATGGGACAATCATAACCACCCAGTTACACACAGATTCATCCCAAACATTGAGAGTTTTCTCCTTAATAAATGGTACATTCCAGGTCACCGCAACAGCCAGTTTCTCACCAGCCATGGTAGATTTCAGTCATACTTGGCTAGATTTGTCAACGCCCCTAGCTCTAACTGCTCCCTCTGTGGTACTAGTGACAGCAATCTCCATTACATCTTCGACTGTCCCATGCTGGAGCTGGAGAGGCACTATTTAAAGTCCACCATTGAAGCACACGGGTACAGCTGGCCTAGAGACTGCTACAGTTTCTTCAACCACCAAGACTCTTACCTCGCTTTTCTTATGCTCATAAACAACTACTTTGGTCGTACCACTGTCACTGCTTACATCTAAATGCCTCACATGCCTGCAGGCCATTCACCTACATCTGTCTTCTGCAATGTAGAAACATCATTACTTTTCTCTATTATGTTGTGTTACTTTAATCACTTAATTCCTCTTGATATTGTACGTTAAATTTACACATCCACGCTTATTTGTATTTGCAATCTCCGTATTTCATGTACTGTACAGTACCTATATATCAAAACTTTAATTATGTATTTTATATTACACTTGTTTTTTTTTCTTGCTTACATTACATTGTATATATTTGTAAATAATTTTCTCTTTATTGTTATTATTCTTATTATTACAGTCGACCCCCCTATAAGATTGTTGATTTTTCCGTTTTATATGAATTCCATGTTGTACGAGTCACTTACATTTTACAAATACGTGTGCCGGGCTGTGAACGGCTCACATATTTGTAAATTCTAAGTGACTCGTACAACATGTAATTCAGATAAAACGGAATTATCAACAGTGTTATAGGGGGGGTCGCCTTGTATTTTTCTTTACTTTATATCATCTCACTCATTCTATGTATCCATGTACAGTACTTCTATGTATCTAGTACCATGTCTAACTGGGTTATACATTTGTGGCACCCAGTATTTACTGTACTCCAGTAAGTTACAATAAAATATCTATCTATTTGTATAATTTCTGAATATTAATATTAAAATCCCCGGAACACAAAAAACGTCTTATTATCATTTTATGTTCAGAAGTTTAATTTTGATAGTGTTTATTTTATTATTAATAATTAATATTCTCGTATTATTATCCAACATAATACAATATAATATACACTGATATTTCGTTATATAAACGAACGTGTAATATGTAGACTAAATAGTTTACGTTCAGCCATCGCTTAGTTATCTGAATGTCGTTATTCTTAACCCCTCTTACCTTCCAACGTTCTTGGTTTTCAATGACCGTTTTCCATCTAAAATAATCTTTTTTTAACGAATCTAGTCCAACTCCGTTCTCTCAATCTCTTGAATCGAGGTTTCCCTCTTCCTAGATTTTCCGGGACGAAGTTCGGGCTTTTTTCTAGAACTTCCTTAACCTTCGCTGGTACCTCTATTTGAACGTAAACGATTTATTGGTAACAAGAGAGGACAAAAGTAAGCATTTGGTGATCATGAAAAGAGAAACATACAAAAAGGCGATAGAAGATTACATCAGAAAAACTGAATGTGAAAAGGTAAATGTTAAAATTGTTGAAACCATTGATAGAATGGTCAAAAAGCTAAAAGGAGCAAGGCTTTCTACTGTTTTACCTTTTCTTAAGAAGTGCCGGAACCAAAGACCTGGTATTCCAAGATTGTTTGCATTCGCTAAAACACACAAAGAAGGTAAACAAGTACGGCCAATATTGGAAAAATGCAGGGGACCAACTTTTGTCTTAGAAAAAAGATAACACAAATTTATTTCCTCTCAGCTTGATACCAATGCACCAGTGGCACAAGATCCTGGGACTGTGGTTAAAGAAATACAGCGAATATCATTAATGGAAAAAGAAGTAGGAACGGTATTGGATTATGAAGGCTCGTATCCAGTGTTGCCGCAATGAAATTTCAAAACGTACTGAAGCGCCTTCAAAAAATGTACTATTTTCCTTCAAAATGTACTAGTTCTGTGAATACTTTGTTTACGTGCCTATATATATATAGGCACGTAAATTATATATATAGTTTATTGTCAAATAATTTAATTTTAAATCTTATTTTTGGAATGTTTTGAAAGCTATTTAAAATTAAAAACATATCTACACATCTATTACTTATTATAAAATGAGCATTACATTGACAACATTTATTAATAATACTATTGAATTTCATCTTAATTTTATAACCAATCGTGCTTTAAAAAAATAATTATAAATTTGTTATATTATATTATTTTATTCTTTATTATACTTTAAATTTTTTTGATGTTATTGCATCACTTTACGAAGTGGTATATACGTAATTGCATCAGTTTTAGTACCTATTTAATTAATTTCAATCATGACAGCAAAAGATAAGGATGCTTGTTTCTTTTAAACTATTTGATGAAAACGTTACATAAAATTGGGGTTGCATAATCATCTGAAATTATTATTATATTTTTGACTGGAAATTACAGGATTTATGCAATTTTAGTTTAATTAATGTCATATAAAACTGACTGCTCGTACAAGTTTGCTTAAAACATGCAACTCAAAAAACCCCAAAATGGCAGCTCAAGAAGTAGATCACGCGTGTCCTGATCTTCTTATATAGACCTTGGAACAGTCGGAAGCGCGGCCATTTTGGAACCATACGTAACATTAACCCTTATTTCTTTTACTACGATTACTAAAATTGAAGTTCATAATTTAAGAATTAAATTATAGTGGTAGAAAATAATATAAAAGTATTTATAATATTTATACTCGTACAATTTCAAAACTATTTTCTGTAATAATTTGTTTCTGACTTAACGGATATTTTGATATTATTGACGACAAAAGTTTAAAATCATTGATTTCCTTACCTGTCCATTATTTTTGTTTGACGGAGTTGAATTGTTTGGACCACGTGGCATGAAAAATTTTGTCAACGTCCTGATGAGAATGTGCAGACAACTGAACGTATCAAAGACCACTGAGTCAAGACCGTTTACACGTGCAACTATCTATGTTGCTGACGTCGACGGACACACACCATTTGTATGTTGTGATTGGATAATTTAAATTAGCAAGCAGTGACACTAGTGAGACTTTATTAAACTAATTTTTCTCATTTTTTCGTTAAGGCGTGAAATATTATTTTGTACCGTAAATGGTACTTGAAATTTTATAATCTACTGAAAATGTACTAAAAATCTAAATGTACTTTCAATTTACTGGAAAGGGCAAAATGTATCAGAAAAGTACAAATGTACTAGGAACGGCAACACTGCTCGTTATCCTTCCATAAAAATCTTATCATGCAAGGAAGCACTACTTCGAATTCTTGTTCAATAAGGTCCCTGAATTGTTAAATTACAACAGCGAAGTAGTGGAACTGGCTAACCTGATATGCTACGAGTCTATCTTCAGCTATGATGGCCAAACATAGACAGAAAAGGGGAGTTCCAATGGTAAGTCCGATCTCAGGAATTCTTTGTGAGTTGGTTGTTAGAAAACTGGAGAAAAAGTTTTATATGACTTCCGTAATGATATACTATACAGTATTTCAAAAGATATGTAAATGACATCTTTATATTATGGAATAATAGCCGTAAGATAAATGAATTCATTGAAAGCATTAATCGTAACAACGACGGCCTAAAACTGAAATTAGAACAGAGAAGTTCCATAATAATACATTTTTTGGACATCAGCATCCAATTCAGAAAAGGGCATTTATCTACCAGTGTTTACGTTAAACGAACGCACAGTCCGCTTTATATCCCTGGCAATCAAATGATCCTTATCGTTACATGATGGCATCATTCCGGGCTGTAATCAGAAGGGCCTTTCTATATTGTGATAACGTTATGGACAGAGCAAAGGAAATTGACAGAATTTTACAAGTTGCTGTAGCCTTAGAGTATAATAAAGGCACAATAACAGGAATTGTTAGAAGATGCGAGAAGAGCATAATACAGGCTCAATACAAGGTCCCAGTAAAATCACAAAATTCACTTATAACAGATATGACAAAGGCATTATGAAAGAAATTGCAGACCGCAAAGGATCAACAATAATTCAAAAAGAGCCCCAAACTTATATAAAATTTTAAGAAATGACAAGGATAGCATTGGAAAGGAAGAAAAAGCAGATGTGTATAGGATACCATACGAAAATCCACCGCTCGGGATTAAGAAAGGTTATATCGGCGTTACTACAAGGAATTTGAGTGTAAAGCTAAAGGAGCACAAGTATAACATCAAAAAAAGTTCGAACGCGACGGTACTATCCCAGATGGCTCAGACACAAAGTTCGGTAGTTAAATGGGATGATGCGGATTATGAAGCCAGTGAGATCCCCAACATTAGCGAAGACCGCTGATAAAACAGAGATTTATAAGAGCAAATTAGAGGAGACTTGTATTAATGCGCGGGACGCGGAAGGCCTTCCATCGGCCTGGAAGTATATTATTAAAAAATCTGCCGGAAACTCATAATTTACACGTTAATTTTATTGTGCTAGTTGATGTTTAGTAGCATTTCTGAATTTATTTTTATTTTATTCTTTGTTTTTATTATATATATATTTTTTATACATTACTAATATATTATCCTTTTAATCCGTTGCCAGTTTTTTGAAATTTGAATATTTGTATTCGATCTTGTGGAACGAAATCGTCCAATTGTCCGTTTTCAACCTGACGATGGCCTATGGAATAGGTCGAAAACGTTTGTTTTAATTGAACTTTCTCGGCAACGATAAAGGTGTTTGGTTATTTATACCTATATATATCAATATCTATAGGCCTATATATATATATATACTAGCTGTTACCCGCGACTTCGCCCGCGAAAATTTTGCAAGCAAACCCCATTTATATTCAGTATTTCAACAACCATAGTAATTGTTATATAACAACTACCGCTGAGAATGATGAGAATTGCCGAGAATCAAACGAACTATTTTCAATTTGATCAATTTTCTGGAACGTTTACAATCGTTCTATAATCGAACCAATATACAATAACAAATTCAAATTTACAACGGTTCGAACATTTTTAAAATCGAAATAGATAAAAATATTTATAACAATGTCTGAAATGTTATTAATTTAATACATCTAAGTACTCGATGAAGACTAAATCCTCTCCCTCTCCCCCGAGGGGGAATTTCGAAAAATCCCTTCTTAGCGTGCATTCCCATGGTATACCCTACTAAAACGCAAATAAAAACAAAAAATCGCATCTAAAATAGTACAGTAGAAGCCGTTTTTCCGGTTAAGCCTTAAGCCTTAATCCTCTCCCCCCGCGGGAGAATTTTGAAAAATCCCGTCTTATTGTGCATTCCCATGGCATACCCTACTAAAACGCAGATAAAAACAAAAAATCGCAT
>NW_019384307.1:1315632-1366184 GCF_000671375.1 Centruroides sculpturatus
TTGCCGATCTTGCCCCTATACCCGGGGCAACTTCGTCAATTTCTCTCTTCTTGTAAAGTTGTAATTATTTTAATTATTTTTATTTCCAAACTGATTTTAACCAGTTCTATAGTAAGGTAACATTCCAATAGACAATATGCAAAGCTTTTTTTTCAGTTTACAGCAGTATTTATTACACAAAATTTAAGTAAAGCTTAACATGCCGATCTTGCCCCGATCTCCCCTAATTATCTTAATCTTCACTATCGTTACTTTTTGCCCACAAATAAAAACCCAGCGAAGCGGGTCCTTGCAGCTAGTTAATTATATTTTTTTGTTACAGTACAGTATATATAGAGTTTGTAAAATTTAATTTCTGAGAAAATAAAATCTCGAATATATATAATCACAAAATTTTATAACTTTTTTAAATTTGTATAAATCTTTAGAGAAATAATAGCTCGATGTTTTGACATTAAAATGACAATTTACTTACATTATGTATCTTTAATAATAAGGAAATTGAAAAATTATTATACTTTTTCTCTTGCTCTCATTTTTATTTCTGTTGTACCGCCATAGATTCTTTTAAAGGAATAAAACCTTAAATATTCATTAGAAAATTTCATCTAAATATATAAAATTACTTGTCCTGACTGACTGAATGACTGATTCATCATCGCCCAGAGCAAACCGCTGAACCTAAACAGGTGAAATTTGGTACACAGTTAGGGTGCCACTATGCAGACTCGAGCGAGCGAATTTTTCGAGCGAGCGAGAATATGTGACGAGAAGAGACGAGACGCGATAAATATCAAAACCTGTCAGATATGTGCGAGAACCAGGAATTCGCTCTAGCCAGCGTTATTTCTAGCTTCTCGTTTGTGCATGGTTTTCCTTTGCGAAAACTAAATCGCTCGCAACCTCTCGCTCGCTCTAAACTCGCGTCTACATAGTCGCACCCTTAGGATACGTCATGAAAGCGCGCACTAAGAAGGGATTTTTTGAAATTCTCCAGCGGGGGGAGAAGGAGAGTATTAAGGCTTAACCGGAAGAACGGCTTCTACTGTACTATTTTAGATGCTATTTTTTGTAACGTTTAGTCTTCATTAAGTACTTAAGTTTATAATGTCGTTTATATTACAATTGTGACCGTAGGGTCGGTGTCTCTTTGACACTACGTCAGAAGACCTGAATCTGACACCACCGAGTCTCGCAGGACTCGGAAATCGCGACGTTACGTCACGCGAGTGGTAGCGGGTGAGCGATTGGGTTCGGAGTAGAGGTGAGGAGAAAGACAAGGAAACGACTCACTCGGATTCCATATTTTCTAACAAATAACAATGTTAATAAGAACCAAAGACAATACAGAGATATCGGGCATATTATCGGGCTTAACTATTCTAGGCCGTTGAGAGAGAGAGTTTACAACCGAATCGCGGGTTGATAAATACCTTTCTTCTAGGTTGCAGATCTGTAGTATGATGACACTGTTGACGCCGATGAAATGTTCGCTCAAAATAGTTCTGGGTCTTGTCCGTTAATAGGAGCACTACGATGTGACGGCACGGAATTGGGGATGATATCTTTAAAAAGGCACGATCTTTGTCACGGGTTGAATTCTGGATTCTTGGACACAGTGTTAATCCTTGAGGACGACTTTGGTGGACGGACTTTGGAAGACGACTGACCTCGGGTGTTTTTTTTTTTTTTCATTTTCTCTTGTTATGTCTCTTGGGTTTTTCCATGAGGTCAGATGGTTGTTGTTAATGGTCTGGCGTCCAATATGGGCATTCTATCGAAAGTTCCGGGTGACACATCGCTGACTAGATGGATCCTCCTCAACAAGGAACCAACTCCGTGGAAAATAAATTTTTATGGCTTTTAGCCTAACGCTCGATTTTATATGATGAAATGTTTTAATAATTAAAATTTAAAATAACACTTTATTAAGGGTCTGTTCGTCCCTCACACAATGAAGTGTAAAGAAAGCTTTGTGTCGTTTATATTACACTTCATTGTGAGAAATAATGAAATAAGATGTGTCGCGGTTTCGTGTAAAGAAACTTGAAGAATTATTAAAGTTATAATCAATAGCGAAATTACTGGCCTTAAATAAATTGGCATTAATTCTTTTTATCTCTGTCCTTACTGTTTTACATTTCTGTGTCTATATTATCTACTTGGATCTTGTTTATTAATTACACAGGCGTAATTATAACGAAAAAAACTTAAAATAGTTATGTTAAGCTATGCTTTTTAGATACTTTATATCGATATTGGTGTTGTATTAATATTAGACAATGAAGGAAATGTAAGTAATTTTATTTTTTATCTTAAATTGTTGGATGTAATATCATTGTTTTAAAAAACTTTTTATATCATTGTTATAGAATGTTATAAACCTGTTGAAGAAGGGCTTTCAGGTCCGAAACACAGAAAATAAGTGTACTGGTACAGATCAAAATAAAGATATTTCATTTTGACTAAGATCTCCTCTCTTTACTAATCATAAACAACACCAGTGTAATAAGTCGTATTAAACAAGTTTCAAGTAGACAATATAGACAGAGAAATGTAAAATGTTCTCATTAATTCATCATACACAAAAATCGCCTGATGAATTTAGTACACGCTTTTTTTTATAAGTAATTATAATTTTAATATTACGGATTGAACTATTACTAGAATTAATAATACGATGCCATTATGACCTACGTAGGAGGTGGAGTTGGCTGAAGGTAGCCATTATCTGATTATCACACAAAATGTATTAAAGTTAAGAGGATATATAACCTGCTAATATTACGAGTATTCCTCCGAAGACATAAATGAGTCAATCACCCATCCAGCAAATAAAGGGAGTAATCTAAGACTCGTAGCTATTTTGGTTTCAACCAGAATGATGAAAGATGAGGCTTTGAAAGGCTGGTAAAACTCGAAATTATGTATTTTTGTCCTTTCTACACGAACATTATGACGATCTAAAAAACAGATTTCTGGGATTCTGTTTAATTAATAATGGAAAAGGTAAAATTTCACTCCTCTGACATTGTTACATCCCATTTGATGGACTATTTCAAATAATTACCATTATACTCACCACGGTTTAATCCTATTAACGAATGCTTCTCCGCATATAAAAACAGATGCTACAATGTCACATCGATGCGTGTCACCGATCCTGCCACTCATACAATGAATTCGGACATTGAATTCCATCTCTTTACCTGCATACAAGAGTGATACTCCATAGAATATGCGATGCACTACCGTCAGTATAACTTCATCGAACACTAACTGCCGAAATCTTATTTGTGAAGTAGTCTTCCCTTCCAGAGTAAGAAGTATCTATTTTATGTAATCTGTGCCCATCTTTATATAAGCCAGGCAGTATAAGTTTTGAATTCGAAATGATCGCAAATAAAACTCAGCTTCTTATAGTATTTAGTGAGAGTTTCTTCTTATGTAAATTTCCATAATGCGACAGAATAAAAAAAGTTAGAGTATTTATACAAATTCTAATGAGGTCCGGATTCTACGGTTTCATCAGAAGCAAAAAAGTTAGAGTAATTTTTGCCAGAGTCATGTACTTATCTGTCCGTAATTAGGAATAATCATTCCGTTAAACTGTGGAATTAAAATTTTCTCTAATGTTATATTTCCTTCCACGCCATAGGCCGAAGATACCATCGTTGGCGCAATCTTTTCGATCATCTTCTCGTTCGAGCAAAATGCAATTTTCACGAGAGGGAATGCAGAAAAAAAAAGCAGTTAGTTCATTGCTTTTTTCTGCGTGGAACATTTCTATGAAATTAATCCGCAAATAATTGCAAAGTACTTCTGCATTTGTGATACACGTATGTTCATTTGTCAAATCTCTCAGCTAAACTCTGCCAAGTGGTGTAAAAATGTTTCGATGAATATACCGGCAATTTGATATTTTTCATGGCAAGTTCGGTATACTTTTATAAATCACAGACATAAAAAGCGTCAAATGTTTTTAATTAAAACATAAAAAGTAGTTTACATTATTTATATATTAATTTATTACTTCACAGTTCTTTTCAATTTCCAAAGTATCGTATTACGGCACTATGCAGGACAATTTGGAAATTTGTTTCACTACCCGCATGTCGAGTGCTCAATAGCGATTTTAGTCAACAACATTAGATCTAATTGGCAAAATGAAACACATTCGATTAAAATTAGAATTTAATTTACAATTAATCAATTAGTTATGTAAATCGTTGAATAAAGTACTGTACGTACAGAAAAATAAATTACAATTAATAATGTCAATAATCAATTCAAGAGCATCAAACGATTAATAAATATACATAACAGAGGGGAAGTAAAAGTCTTTTCACTGGAACAAAGAACGAAAGACCTTAGAAAGGAGAGAGACGGTGATAAACATCAATTAAACTGTGGGCAAGAGTACTGAAATGACGGTTAAGGTCAAAATCTGCTTTAACCAGGGTGGGATATGCTTTTGAAATCATTGCGTAATAACATCCTCGCCCGTTCGTTACAAATAACCGCTTTAATTAATACCTACGCAAAAAGTTACGCGTAGGTAAATCATTTTTCACTTTCCAGTGAAAACAATTTTATGAAGGAAAATGAATTTAACAGACTTTGGATTAAAAACTCTCGTCCTTGTAGAAAAAGATATAAATTCATTTTTATTCTCAAATATTTATAGAATATGCTGAAAGAGGGGCCAATGAGTATATATTACTCAATGTGCATTTATAATACAGTAATATTTTAATATATTCTGTACTATGTAAGTTCATTATTGGCAAATTATCAATGACGACAAATTAGAAATTAATACTTTTGTGTTCATTTGTGTACATCCACGGGGTAGTTACTTACGTCTTCATACTAGCAACAATATTTAATGCTGTGATGTTAATTAACTTATGTCATAAAATAATCGTTTAATTTCAGAATTAAATGAATAAACTTTATTGAATTTTTAATTATTTTCTAAATAATGAAATAGAATTAAACATTTCATAGGATATTTTCCTTTAACTTTATTTAATTTATTACTTTAAAAAATGATTTAAAAATTTACTATGAACGAAGTTTTAAACTTCATTTTGTATTTTTATTTTTTTCCCATTTATCTTCTAATTTTATTAAATAAAGACGGTTAATATTCGTTGCTTCAATTCTAAACATTGAAATTGAAGCAACGAATATTAACTGTTTTTGTTTAATAAAATTAGAAGATAAATGTAAGTGCAGTCAAACCTCTCAGTAACGGCCACAAACGTAAAAATGGCCGTTATTCGGAGGTTATTTTGCATTTTTGTTACGAAAAAAGTTCCTATAAAAATGCAGTTTGCAGATGCCCGTTATCGGAAGTTCGACTATATTAATTTACACTAAAATGAATATTTCGAAATATTAGAAGACATTATGAAATATACATTGAAGGAATTATGTTATTAATATAAATTAATTTATTCTCATGTAATTACTGAATAATTTTCCTCAACTTTTCTTCGAACAAACGAAATAAATTACGATTTAAAATACTCTTATGAAAGGTTTCTACATATATATATTTATTTTTTAAGTTTTTAAAATGTTAAATTAAATATCGTTTGAAAAAATGCTTATGTTAATAATTTCTGTTTGTATTTACAAACTATTTTTTAACTAATTTTTTACGAATAACTTATTTAAGCAGCACATTGATTAAAGATGCGTTTGAGTGATCTTCATATAATTTACGTTTTTTTCCTACCAAATATCAATAAAATGTTTAGTTTATAACCATAATATGAAACAATGCTATATTTTGAAACGATTCACTAAAGTTTCTTTTCGATAAATGAATCAAACTGCCTCGTTTACATCTCTTCCTCTTTTCTTATTTATATAATTATTTAATTATAAAAAATTATATTACTTTTCATTTAAAATATAATATTTTTGTGTTAAATTCTAGTATGAAACTAAAATTATATATTTCTGGAGTGATTAATAAAAGAAAGTTCAAAAATTCGATATTCGCGATCATATTTTATTATATTTTATAAGTCGATATCAATTAATGCAGAATTTCAAATGATATAATTTCTAAAGTGAATGCACTGTTAACCTTGCGTACTTAGAATGTCAATTGAGAAGCTGATAATGTATGGTGGGTTGTTTAGAAATCATTTATGACGACACGAGATTCCAAGTCTTAGTTTCTGTACGTAACTTCTACAGGAGGAAAGTATTTCTAATTATTTTATCTTCTCGCGTTGTCAAATATTTAACAGAAATTTATCTTCTATTGCAATTAAATAAATATAAAATGGAATATTAATTCGTGCATATCGAAAGAAAATAGCAGATGTTTTTCTTTATAATTACTTCACCTGAATAAGTGGGATGCAGTTGTTTCCAGAGTTATTTTAGAAGTTTACTCCTATTTAAATCATTTAAAAATTTTTTAACGTACAGTTTTTATCATAAAGATTTTTATTAATACTAAAATGCGGACTGTCTGTTATTAATATATTATATAAAACCAAACCTCATATTTATAAGTTCATAATACCCTTGAAAAAAATAATTGAAAAAGGAATAATTATTTAAAAGTAAACAGTAAAAATTAATTCGCCATGTTTACAAGACATTAAAAACATTTTGACTATCTTTAAGGGTTGCTTGTTTAACATTCATATGAGAGTCTGGAGACCAGCTAACCTATTTTACCCACATATTAAAGGAGATTTATTTAGATATTATACCAATTATTTAATAATTTAAAAAAAGTTATTTCATTGAGAAAATGAAACAAAATATCCTGTTACTTTCGAAATTAATAGAAAGAGGGAAATTCGAACTTCCTTTCTGTTTGTCAAGTTCCTATGGCGAGATCTTAAGTCACGTGTTGATAATGCATCTGCTAGTTCGAGTCACTTCTAAATCCCGTCACATGTGTGATACATTAACGCCTCATTGGAGGAGATTCGAGAATAAATAGGATAAATATCCCGTTTTCGGAGGTCTTCTCAAAGTTCGCTTGGTCTAGTCTGCCCTCACCAGTTCTTGTCTTCAATCTCTCGCTCTCCTCAAGTTCTTTTCGATCCCGTCCTCATCGCTTTTCTTTTCGGTGTGCTGAATTATTGCCGTTTTCAGTGTGTTCGAAGACATTCTTGTATTATCAAGAGGTATTATGCACTTATTATAAACTCTCTTTCTCGGTCAAATAGAGGTGTAATTAGTTAGTTTTGCTAGAGGTGTAATTACCTAGATAGATTTTAGTTTCTTTTTAATTCGCTCCATTTTACTTTTCCTCATTGAACTTTTATTTGTTTAAATGATCTAAGTAGAATTACTTTTAAAATCGGTCACCTTACCGCGGATCCATGATCCCTCTCCCTCGAAAAATTTTGAATATAGATCTTATCGCCCGTCAAGACGCGAATCTTCTTGCCTGGTGTCAGGTAAACGTTAACTGAAACTCCATCATCTGACCACAGGAGAGGGCCTAACCGTCCCGACTTCTCAAAAAAATGAAGAAATTAGGCTCTCTTCCCGCGGATTCTCATATTCATATAATATATACATAACATACTGAGATATATTACGTATTTGTGTGCCTACGATATAAACCAAATAAGTTACATTACATTTTCATGGCAGGCGCAGTTCATTTCTGACGTAAATTGCCATTCTTAATTTTATGAGTGACACACCTTCATAAAGTTTATCAGATGGATTGTGAATTTATGAGCTCGTAAATTTTAGGGAGATGAATAATTTAAGGTAGCGAACTGTATATAAAAGAATGCAGTGACCAAAGTATTTTGTACTTGTGTAGCACAAGCTGAACGATCATGAAAATTTGCATTGCGATACTTTTCGTTGCGTTATATTTGATGCCATCAGAAGGCCAGATAACAGAAAGATTGAGAAAAATTTACTGCGGTGAGTATCACAATATATATATATATATATAATAGTAACAATTGTTAACACCTATTAATAATAATTAATACCAATTTCAGCCATTGAAAACCAAGCGGCATTTCGTTTCTGTGCCATAGAAAATAACATAGATGTAGTGAGTTATAAATATTTTGCATAAAAATTTACCACAATTACTGTAAATTAACGTAAACTTTAATTTCGATTTGATATTTCTAGGGATTAAAATTATTTCGAAATTGCATGCATCGGATAAAAAAGTTTTATACCTTAGAAGAAATAAGTGACTACGCATGCAATAGTATAACTGATGAGGTAATTTATAATTTTGGATAATCATAATTATATTTTTCAATTTTATTTAAAGATGTATTCATTTTTCAGGAATTTGAAATTTTCAAAAGTTGTACGGATTATGCTATAGAGGCTGAAATGAAGTATAATGCAAATTTTATGCCTATTATTGAGGTGAGAAATATCATGTAATTATTTGCCAAACTTGTCTGTAAAATTTGAGAATATTTTCAGAGCTTATCTTTATATATATTTAATTTTGTTTCTCATGTAGCGATGCTTAGCAAGTGAGAAAAGGTAAAATGTGCAGCTCAGGAAAGTGTCGGCAGTATATTAATGCCAGTTTTTTATATTATTATAATCGGAATTAAAAATGTCTCGTGGTAGCGGTAGCCATTTTTTAAACGAAATAATGTGAATTGCTTAAAAGAAATAAACTTTTTCAATGTATTGATTCAAAGTGTTAAGTATTTTTTATAAAATACTGTTTGGTATTTAAATAGTAGTTATTTAAGTAAATTTGATAAAGGAAGTTATAATTATACATTATTTAAATATATTCATTCATGTCGGCAAAGGGACACAAATTCAAATAGCCATCCGCTAATACAAGGAATGTTTAATCAAAAACAACGCTATAAACCTATATATCAAACAAGTAAAATATATTTAAAGCCGATTTCGGCCTTTAGACTCATGTATGTGTTTGACGGCTTAAATAACAAATCAGTTAAAGTCAAATTTTTAAATTAGATAATAAAAATAACAACGTAGGCTAATAGAAAAACTTCCATTTCTCTGAAAACTTTCAGGTGAGTTTGAGTGTTTATATACGGCACTTCTAACATCCATAGTTTCTCAACGACCATGACTTTATTCGCTTAATTTACTGTTAGGTATGCATTTCGGAACGACGTATACTTTCGTTCTCTCTTCAGTGCTATATCGGTTAACGAAGGAGCGCGACTACATCGGCCGACGAGAAGAAAATCCAGCAATCAAGCGATGGATACCGTTCAGCATAGTCGCGGAATTCGACTGTTTGATTTTCGATATTGTGCTAAAAGAGGACAAAGCCAACACACTCCGGCATAAAATTCTATAGCTTGTCCGACCTACGTGTTTTGGCGCCATTAAAACCGTGTTTGGAGGTAACGCTGGTTATAATCATTTGACACATTCTGGCATAATTAGCCCATTTCTGAATATCGAGTCTCTAACATCTCCGGCCAAACCGAGATTCGTATTTCGCCATTACGCATCGAATTGCGTGGGGGCAACGCCAATTTCCTTACAGAGTGTGATGTGACTAGCCTGCTCCCAGTATTGAACTACGCAATGTCGAATATCTAATATTCCAGTAACGTTTTAGAAAGTGGCTAATTATGCCAAAGTGTATCTGATATACGCCACTTATACACTTTTAGTTACCGTAAATACTATTTGATTAGTCTTTCCACTAAATAATTTACTAATTGATTAATTTAAACGTCGATAAAAAACTTTAAAGTATTTTGATTCGTTCACAAATTTTCCGCATTGTGCATCCCGCGTGGATTAATGTAAAGGAATGGGTTCACGTTCTGTACATACATATATTTTACTTTTCCAGCTCTGTTAAATATAAGAGGGAAAGTATGGCGATTGGTCAAAACACGACCCCCATAGATTTATATTTTTTGAACTCAGGAGATCTTAAAATGTCGAGAAATGCAAAAAAGCTTCGGGGGGGTTTCTTTACATATGTATGGATGTTAGTGTGTAGGGGTGAGATTTGTTTACCAATTTGATAACTCACGCTTAATAACTCCCATGCTTTTTATCGAAAATTTCTGAAATTTTACAAGGAAGTTTGTGTATTAAGCGGATCGATGTTGTTAACTTTTGGTGGTTAAAGGTCGAGGGGTGGGGAGATGAAGGGAATCGTGTGTGGTATCTCAAGTAGGGTCGGATTTTATGACGATTTTATTCATTATTAGCATTTACAACTTTTAATAAAACTCGTCCCCTACCCTCAAAGTTAAGATTTTTGCCATTTTATAATAATTAAAAATATAAAAACTTTTTAAATAAAATATTGCAACAGATGGCGCCAAAACACGTGTGTAAAGTACTGTAAATCGTTGCTGTATTGTTTTATTTTATTTTCCTGGAACTATAACAATAATTTATCCATTAAAAATTTCAATCATTACTTTTTCATAATCTCATCAATTTTGATAATGCTGATAACTCAAAATTTTTATTGTTAATTATTTCATGTTTTAGAAGTTATATTTTCGTTTACTCTACTTAAATCAGTTTTAAATTATTTTTATTAAAAACCTTTATAAATTTAACATATTCAGCGTATTTCTTATTGATTATATTATTAACTGGAATTACCAAAGTACATCTAATCTATCTGTAAAATGCACCAATACGAAAAGATTACTTTTTCTCGATAATATTCGTGTGTTAAGCTATACAGTATTTTCGTTAATTAATTAATACATTTGATATATAAGGCTATAGAAAGACACAAATAAATAACTCTTAGAAGAAGAATGAGGCAAATGTGAGGCTGTCGATAAAGGCTCAAAGTAGATCAGGACGGAAGAGAGTGAACGGTCCTTGTAGGTATGACTGACACTGAGACAGTATCGACGGTTAAAAGAAACTGTATATTCTGTAAGAAAGGAGCTTACGAGATTTCCGCCATCTTTCGAGATGACGGAAATCTCGAAAGATTGGAAGCTTGGAAAAAGGAAGACCAGAGACCACCCCTGACTTGAAGGAGTGTCCCGATTGGCGAGTGAAAGTTCCTTCGACGATGCGGTAGACTTCCGGTGACGGGAAGATGTCGATCCCAGGACGCGTCCAACAAACCGTCGGATACTTGGAAATCTCGGAAGAAGCCGTCGCATCCATCAAATTCGGCAGTTTTATTATTTTCTGCTATTGATCTCCTATTTTCCTTGTTTTCGGTTTCTAAGTGGTCGGCCACTGGTTGCTAAGCGTGACGATATCTAACTTACATGGCGGGAGAGGTCAAAACCTACGTTTAAATCGTTCCCAACCGGAGATAGTCGACCTTACGACTTACATTCTTATTGTTTATACGTTCGCGTCGCTTTTTTCGTACTAAAAACATCATTTCTATCTCATTTTTTCATTTAAAAATATTTTAACGCGAATTTTAATGATGGGTTCAGGACTGTCGAGAGCCTCACACAAATAAAATGGAAGATGAGATAAAAGACTGACAGGGAAAAGACTCATTAAGTAGGCAATTCATATAGAAAAGTCTACAGTAAAACTGTCGACGACCTACAGCATCCTGAATAGAAGATGCTACAAAAAATAAAAAAGTGTGGGCTTGGGGCCGTCAAAAATTGGATTACGAGAGTTTAGGGTAGGACCTTGTCTCTGGGTGTGTGTTGTCGAACACACTCCTATTTAGATTAAAAAAAAAAAAAAAAAAAAGGCAGAACAAGGGTAGAAGTTACTCCGAAGTCCAGGAATGAGCCTCTCAGGAGAATGAATGAAAAGTCAACTAATTTACGAATAAAAGAAAAAAAATGTATTATAGAAAAACGAAACTTAACATTTGAACTTAGTTTAGTTTAATAGTAAGTATGAAATCTGTTTTAGAAGGGTAGCCTATTTCTATTTGTAAAACGAGGAGTACCTAGCGGGGGTATCTGAACTTCCCGACTCACAACATACCAGGAAAAAAGTTGTCTTTTATATTATTTTTCTTTTTATAGATGTGTTGATTTTCTTTTTTTCTCTCTCTTCTTTCTTTTCCTCTCTTCTTTTTCTTCACTTTCTCACTCTTTCACTTTCTCT
Organism: Centruroides sculpturatus; assembly: GCF_000671375.1. Taxonomy (NCBI): domain Eukaryota; kingdom Metazoa; phylum Arthropoda; class Arachnida; order Scorpiones; family Buthidae; genus Centruroides; species Centruroides sculpturatus. Next base: position 1,327,684 of record NW_019384307.1, read on the forward strand.
CCCTTTCTTCTTCATCTTTTTGTGTTATTTCCCCTTCACTCAGTCTCTCACCAAGTCTTTCATTAAGTCTCTGTGATTTTCATCATTCCTTTTTTATTGTATTCTTCGTTTTGACCAATCATGATTTTGTTCCGGAAGAAGTTAAGGTAATTTGCGCTAACCACAATTGGTCATCCAGTAGTGCTCCTTCTCTCTTGTCTATTAAGAATTAGATGCTTCGACGTGACATGGATAGAGTAGCATCTATCATCTAACACCATTGAAAAAGGACGAAACGACGGTCATCCTCTTTGTCTTTTCCTTCCTATGTACTATGTTGTGAAATTTATAACAATTAATTGATAATTTTTTTATTCTAATTTGTTCCTCTGAATTATTTTTAACCGGTATTACTAAATATTTAGAAAGGGATCCCTAAAATCGGAAAAATAGACGAAATTCCTTTACAGAATTGGTTGATAAACGTAAACAATACCGGTGTCGCGTTTATACACACATCTTCGAGATGTGGATGCAAAGGGTGTCCTGTCTGAGAGCAAACGATTGTTTACTGCACAATCTGACAAAACAAAAACGGGATATAAAATACATATATAGTTTAAAAATACAATAAAATTTCCAACTAATTATTTAAGAGAATACATTATTAGCTAAAAGATTAAACCTACTGATGAATGGCTAGTAAAAATTATAGAATGGAATAAATATTTCGAAATATATCACGGTGAATCGTATAAAAAAGACCCCGGAGTTGTACAGAATTAGTCAGTGGAAACAGTTTTACCTTTTACTTTAATAAAAGATTTTTGTAAATTAAGAACTATAATAAGAATTAATTATAGAAATCTTAAACAAGAAAACTATAAAATATTGAAAAGAATGCCTTCTGAAAATGGTGATTGTCGAAAAAAAATTAAAAAGTTAAGTAAGATAATCACATAATAAAAAATACAGCTCATTAATTTGTTAAATAAATGTTAGACAAAAGACTTGTAAATTTATTTACGTACACTTATTAAATCCGAAAATTCTATAGTAGTTTACAGTTAGTAGTAATTTAGTAATTAATTAAGAAATGATTAAGTATTTTATCGTATTTTGTTATTTGAAAGCATCTGTCATGTTGAAGTAGAGGGCTTGCTGTGACGACACATAGATCCAAGGTCACGCTAACAAATATACGGGATCTGGCTATCCTCTGTAGTTTAAAGTTCTTGGGCTATAGATTGGTTCGGTTAGGCTTTTGTTTAAGTAAAATTTCGGCTTTTTCATCAGGGTTTTGTTTATGTCCCCAATTCCCTAATCGCTTAATTATTTAACTACTTCTTAAGTAGAAGTAAGTCGAAACCAATTACTTTGTACTCGAATATTTGTAGTCTCGGGAAAAAGTGGAAAGACAAATTTTTATGACAAACAGATACATAAATCGTAATTTAAAAAAAATAAATTCTAGAGCTTTTTCTGTACCTCGTGCATCTCTCTCATTCATTAAATTTAGTTGTAAATTATGCTACCAAAGTAACAGTTAATTTTTTTTAACGTTATACAAGAATTGTACACTTTTTTCTACATCCCCTTACAGATGAGACATACGAAATCGTAATATTACTGGTTTAACATTGAAATCCGTGAGTAATATAAAATCGAAGAGCGGAATAAATATATCAAATATTTTAACGGATTTTTTTAAACTCCTGTCAACTATACACAAAACTATCATAAAAACATACAGGTAAATTCTTATCGGTTCGGTTAAGGTATAAATCTACTCGTGATTCACGTAATCGGACGAAGGCGGCCAAATATCTAGCGGGCGGGCGGCTAACAGCCCGGAACCGGTCCTGGATAGAATTGGATGTGTAATTAAGGCACACATCCAATACACGTTAAGTTAATCCTTTGAGGCTGCCTGACCTTGAGGAACTTCAGAATTTCCTATCGCCCACAAACAAAGAAAACCTCTCAGCAGAGGGTGGGGCAGCTTGCCCCGGGCATCACTTGCAGAGGGGAGCCAAATGGTTTCCAAGAAAAACAAAATTTGTTTCTGTAGGGGGAGGGGGCGCCAATATAGTGTCGCGGCCCGGGTGCCAGTTATGTTCGCTACACTATTGTGTTTATTATTACGCCACTGATGTTTATTGGCAACAAATTCTATTAAAACTCGCGGGAAAAAGTATGCATAGAAATCTATGGTGTAAATAGTAGTAGTAGTAGTGGTTTGGGTAGCACTGATCACAAAATTAATTTTTCATATGAATAACTTTTTAATGGAATTATTTCAGATCACAAAATTAATTTTTCAAGAGAAATCTTGGGCTATAGATTATGTTAAAAAGCATCAATTATCAGCGAAAGACAATGGCAAGTCGATTTTACTACCAAAAAAATTCATGGATTAAATTTNTCAGTAAGCACTAATTGGTCATCGAGTCCGATGTTGACGCTATAAAAAGGCGACAGTTGGACACATCGGATATACGTCACTCTCGTCTAAGTTCGACTTGGGAATTTTTTTGTTCAATAATAAATGTGAATTCTTCCGCCTGGAAAAAATAAGACATCCCCCTGAAAATAAGACCTAGCGCACTTTTCAGAGCAAAAATTAATATAAGACACTGTCTTATTTTCGGGGAAACACGGTATTTAACTAGCTGTATTCGCGGCTTCGCCCGCGTATACATTGCAGAATACATTCGCCCGCGTATAAATTGGAAAATCCACGCGGCTTCGCCCGCGTGGATTTTGCAATTTATAGAAATTACCCCCTCGGTATTTCACTAAGATTCTCAATCATTAGTTGTTACTAATTTGCTAAAATTACTGATTTTTGTTTGTTTCAAACTATAGCATGCTTTAGAAATATTACGGTACTATCTATTGGTTACTTGATGAAACCGTCTTTACATGTTGCATATAATAACATAGGTGTATTAATATATAAAAAATATACATAAGTAGTCAAAAAATACAAAACTTATAAAAAATAAATGAAGACCAAACCAGTAAATTCTGAACTTCAATATAATATCAATTAAGTACTATAATTTTAAACAAATCAAAAAATATTTATTAAGATAACGAAATTATAGACAAAAACTTTTAAAAGATAGCGAATTTATTCTATCCGCACAACAAAGCTACAAAATTCGACCAAAAATATGTTTTACAATATATACTTCTGTACCCCTTTTTAACCACCATAGGAATAGAATGTTGAAAATTAATTTCTTACCGATTATCTGTCATTATAGGAATGCACTGTAAAAATTTTACCTGTTTAGGCTCAGCGGTTTGCTCTGGTCGATGGTCAAGCAATCAGTCAGGACATGTAATTATATATATATATATACTAGCTGTTACCCGCGACTTCGCCCATGGAGGTTTCGCAAGCAAACCTATTTATATTCAGTATTTCAACAACCATAGTAATTGTTATATAACACCTACCGCCGAGAATGATGAGAGTTGCTGAGAATCAAACGAACTATTTTCAATTTGATCAATTTTCTGGAACGTTTACAATCGTTCTATAATCGAACCGATACGCAATAACAAATTCGAATTTAAAAAAGTTCGAACATTTGGTTAAAAAATCGAAATATATAAAAATATTTATAACAATGTCTGAAATGTTATCAATTTAATACACTTAAGTACTTAATGAAGACTAAACGTAACAAAAAATCGCATGTAAAGTAGTACAGTAGTAGCCGTTCTTCCGGTTAAGCCTTAATCTTCTCCCTTTCCCCAGCGGGGGAATTTCGAAAAATCCCTTCTTAGTATGTGTACCAAATTTCACCTCTTTATGTTCAGCGGTTTGCTCTGGGCGATGATGAATCAGTGAGTGAATAAGTCAGTCTTATAGATTAAAGGGCAATTACACCACAGGGCGTAACAGAAAACTATAGGATTCGCAAATGACTCGTTTCGCCCACATTCAAAAAAAGTGTACTTAGTATTCGAATGTTATCACTTATTTTTTCTATAATCCCCGATATTCATTATATACAAATTTTGTACAACAATGATCATTGGATTTGTTTACATTACCAAACAAAACGCATTCGTATATACCAGGGGTGGCTAACCTTTCTGAACCCGCGTGGCCATATAGTAAGCACTGTACACTTATCTTTAAAGATGTTTATGCGTGCCAAAGCTTTAAACTTCGAATAACAATATTTAAAAAAATTAAATGAATATGCTTTAATTAGAATAAATGTAAAAAAAAACCTTATTGAGAAAAGTGTGATTGAAAAAGACAGATGATCAATCGACATCGTATGATACGTTACGTGCGAGATGATTTTTCTATAGTGCCACTTTGGGCACGCGTGCCATAGGTTCGCCGTCCCTCGTATATACGATTCTATGAATTATGTATGACAAAATATCTACGTACACACAATATTCTTGCAGCAATATTGCAGCTGATATTAATATTGACATAATATTGACATATCTTTGCCGAGAATACAACAACAAAAACATGAAGGCGCATTTTACGTCTCGTTAGCATTTGGTATCAAACCCAATACGATTCGATATGACCGCAGACAAACGTGTTCTCATTTATCGAAAATGTTTAATTAGAACATTTTCCTCAGATACCATTTAAAAGTGTTGTTGGGAAAATTAAACCCTTCTCACTTGCTCCGAATGATAGGTTAAACCAGGGGTAGTTAAAAGATTTGCCTTCGGGCCGAATTGGAAAGAAAACTTTTTTACGAGCCGAACCAGAGGCTACCCTAGCAAGATTTTGAGGTGGTGCGAGATCTCAATGTGGTGTCACCCCGTACAGACTAAATTGTGCAGAGAGATTACAGATACATTTTTCACATTATCATGCAATATCAATATTCTACGCTGCGCTGAAGACATTTGTAATGGAGCATTAACTCTAAACGCACAATTTTTTGACTTTTTTTTTTTTTTAATTTTTAGGAGTCAGAATTTTTCGTCGAGATATTCGGACTTAACTAGCTGATATTGAAAGATTAATCGCGGGCCGCATAAATTCATTAGACGTGCCGTATGTTGGCAATGCCTGGATTAAACTGTTATAGAGTGTTTACGTTTAAAAGATATAAAAAGGAGCGTATTCCGTCTGCTGTTAATGACAAAATAATCTTAAAACATCTGAGTATGACAATTGCTAATGATGACAAGGAAACTGCTATAAAGGATAGCAATTTGTCTTCCATTTTTGACAACGTTCTAGCAAAATCAGCAGGCTTTGTGCCTTACTAGAAATTAATAGCCGTATTCTTTTACATAAACTTAAAAACCAATATTGTAACTGTTCATAAAGCGCGCGAAACGAAAAAAACCAGTGATATTCCCAGAAAACATACCTGTTAGCCTTACAAGTATAGAAACTGCCGTTGAGCCTGCGTAGGTCAATCTTTTTCAAATTATGACCGTTTTATCTCAGATATACTCGTACACTAAATACATTTTAGTAAAATCAAGTCACAAAGTACAGCTCGAAGTCTTTACTGTGCTGAAGTTTATTTTTCCTATTTATTATCGTGGCGACATTGCTTCATTCAAAATTTTCTGTAATTGTAGTCTGTGTAATGTGTACTTTATTCACATGTCGAGTCTTACTGTCAAAAGTTTCCTCTATTTAAATGTTTTTTCTGAGCTTTACTTTTTCAACCTAGTTTCATCATTTTTTTACGGGATTACTTAATTAAAAACAATTATTCTTTCATTTTTACAAATTCTAGGCTCTAACACTGTACAGTACAGTGTTAGAGCCTAGAATCATAGTCGGGGGAGCATTGTAAAAAGACATATATTAAAACATTATTATTTACAAAATCATAAGTTTTAATTCATTTTAAGCTTCTGTATCTGGTAAATACTTTGTCTAACTTAAAAATTGTTATGTTTATCCTTTGTCTTTTGTCCCATGAATTCTTAGGATTAATTAAAAATTACTATTGACATGACATTGTAATCGCTAAATCATAGAATTTTCTGCCCACCCTCTAAATGTTTCTGCATTCGTTATTGTGTTTATTTATAGTATTTTAAAATTTCTTTTTTCACTTACTTGATAATCGTAAGTTACGTAGAAACCATCTTCGTATCGGAAAATAGTTTCGATACAAAAGCATCCAATATCTGTAAACAGTAATTTTATAATTATTAAATGTAATTAATGGCAGTCGGTAATTTTCTCCTTTTAATCATCTCATTGAAATGAGAAAATGCATTAAGGATATTCATCATAGTTTACAAGAGAATATTTTCATTTATTTTCTAAATGTTATATTAATAATTGCGGTGAATGAGTTACTTTTATTTATATTAGCTATCTGCGGTCTTCTTATGAATATAATTGTAATTAAAGTATATATAATAAGATTAGGTAAACTTACTAATTCTATTCATATTAAAACTAATATTTCGCATGAAATGAAAGCGCATCGAATAAACTCCGACAAAAAGCTTAACTTGCTTCGACAATGGCCAAAACTAGAAGCAGTTATTGTTAACGCAACAATACATAAGTTTTGTTGCGCGGCGCGTCCGACGCTCGTCACGCGCGCAATAATCAGTTAATTGCTTATTTCAATATGAGAAACCTAATATAAATATATCGGAGGGTTATCGCTGTTTAACATTACTATTTTTTCTATATCATACTGGTTTTGCTATTATTTGTTCGTCAAAAACTTGGCTACGAATCTCGATTTAATATTTTTCTTCGGCGTGTCGCGTGACGTTGCGTTTCTTCATTATTTTTCATTACAGTCGACCCCCCTATAACGTACGTTCCAATAACGACAATTCCTATAACGTAGCGAAAAAATTGTAGAAACTGTCGTATAAAATACCTCCCATAACGTCGTTTCGCGAGAAGATTGATAGAGTCTGGACCAATAGTGGATGAGCAGCCGAACTACTTACCTCCGACCCTGCGCCACGCTACGGAGCGGTTAAATTGAGTTTGCTATCGTCTGTTTAGTATTATATATAAATTAGGTACTGTACATATAATTATATATTAATTATACATAAATTAGGTACTGTATATATAATTATATATTAACTTAATTTATTGTACCTTTATTATAATTATATATATGCTTTCTGCCGCCTGGCAACACGCTACGGAGATTTTAGGCTAGTAAGTTGAGTTTATTATCGTCTGCACAGTATGTAAATTAGGTACCGTAAGTCTAATACAGCACTAATTTTATACATTTCTTGTGAAAGAAACACTTCTTATTCAACGGCCATAAAAATTATTTATATTAATGATGTCTCCAAAGGTCAAGTTATTTATGCGAAAAATTCGTTATTAGAAATCGCGGCCGTCGTTTCGTGTGCTGTTCCGCGACGAAGACAAGCTTTGAACAACGGGCATAGTCGAACGGTACACACTCGGTAAGTAATCCTATAATTTTTTGTTTATAGCATAGTTTATACGGATTACTCCCAAAAAATTATACGTGTTTTGGAAATGTTGAGTCGAATTAGTCTAGAATCGGTTAATTTTATAGAAGAAAACCTTTCGAACAGCCTTAGTCCGTAAAGTTCCCACCTATCGGGCTGCGATTGGCTCATGTATTTAATCGTTCCTACAACGTAATTTTCGGTTAGCGTGGAACGTATCTAAGCGTTATAGGGGGTCTACTGTATTTGTTAGTCTATTTATTATAGTTATGTGTTCACGGGTGAGGATAAGTGAAAATAAAATAATGATGTCAGTAAAGAACTTTGAAACCATATTCCTTTGGCTTCTTACGTATTTTGATTTTGGTTTTGTATGAAGCGGCTGAATTACTGTTTCTGTAAATTTATCTCTTAGAATCGTAGGAAGATTATACACTTTTCCCCTGCTTGTTTTTAATCATTAGAAAATTTAAATTGATGACGTAAAGTTTTTTTCAATTAAAGAATTTAGTGACAGATTGAGAGGTAATAGTTTTGAGTGTAGAGAATTTGTTAAATATAGGCTGTGATTGGATGCATTTGTGAGGCACTGCTGTTTCAGCATGTTTCCGAAATTTCGCACGAGCCTACTTCTTCAGGTTGTCAATTGAGTTTTTTTTAGTTATGTGATTTGAAATTTTCTTTCATATTCATGCTATAAGCAACTCTGCAATACAGCACATCCACATAAGTGACGATACAGAAGCAATAAATAGTTGTATTCAGTTTTTAGTCGCATACAAAGAAAACACTTTCGAACAATCTATTTTAAGTGCTACTGAACCTGCTAATTTACTCGAAGTTGATCTGGAGTTTGAAAACAATAAGATATGATAACTTAGCATAATTATGAAAGTAAAAGAACACGCGAGACAATTCGAAATCGTATTTTTCAATACATTGCTCGACACAAACGTAACGTCAGATCTACAAAGTTTTGAACAGTTACGTAAGCTCGCAAAAATATACAATTTCCTGTATACGATAAATACATTAACGGAGAAAGCTGTACGGAACCTGTAAGTAGCAATAATCAAGATTAGTACAATGTCAGATATTCGAGGAGATCCTCTGTGATAGTATTTGAGTATTGGCGTAAAATTGTTTGGGTTTAAGACGTAATTATAACTTTTCATAATTTATAACTTTTCAACAATTATAACTGGATCATTTATAAATAAGTTACTTATCATCCTCAGAAAACATACCTGTAAGTCTTACAGGTACAGAAACTGCCATCAAACATGCGTAGATCAATCTTTTTCAAATTATCACCGTTTTATCTCACAAGTCAAATGTACACGAAACACATTTTAGCAGTGGCGTGCCGTCATTGGAAGCGGTGGAAGCGCCGCCTCCCTTGTATTTTATAAAAAAATAAATACATATTAATTTTAATTATATGAAAATAATCGCACAATATTTTATTATAACCGCATTATGTATCTTATTAATTTCTATACTACATGTGAAAGGCGGATATACACGATGGGTTAATCCTCAAAGGAGTAACCATGCATGCCTGACCTTTATAATTCCTGGTAGTGTGTGGAGGGAAATATATCAGTTTTGGCGAACTGTACCGACTACCGGAGTAGAATTGAAAAACCATTTGATTTTCCTGGCGCAGTGTCAGACTGCGCAGGCCGACCTAAACGTGTGTGAGAACAATGTCTCGTGAATGTTTGGAAGAATTATTTTCTATAACCTTATTAACTTTTATTATTTATAACCTAATAAATTAATTTTTCAGGTTATAAATTATTTTCGGATCAAAAATTTCTTGAGTAAATTAAAATTATAAATAATTTTAATATTTAGAAAACTTCTCAATTCATTTCTTCCGTTTTCATAAAACATCTCGATACTCTTTATCATTTTCTTCTACATTTTAAAAAATTTATTGTTTTAATATCCAAGTAAATTAAAACATGACAACTTAAAATAAGACAAAGTTTAATAAATTCTTTTTAATTATTAAATTATAAAATTAATTTGCGATAATAATGTTTACAATTTGTACTAATATCGGATGTGGTTGAGAATTATTAATATATATTCGTCTATAAAATTTAATCCATGAATTTTTTTGGTAGTAAAATCGACTTGCCATTGTCTTTCGCTGATAATTGATGCTTTTTAACATAATCTATAGCCCAAGATTTCTCTTGAAAAATTCATTTTGTGATCTGAAATAATTCCATTAAAAAATTATTCGTATGAAAAATTAATTTTGTGATCAGTGCTACCCAAACCACTACTACTACTATTTACACCATAGATTTCTGTGCATACTTTTATCTCACAATTCAGATGTACACGAAACACATTTTACTTGGTGGCACACGACTACAGGCGAAGCATCCGTCACCACCGTGCTAGGCTGTTTGTGAAATACCCGATAATCTTAACGGAGCACACAGCGTGAGTCGAATTAGAGCAGTTGTTCCCGAAGTGGGTTTTATCGCCCCCTAAAGGCGGTAGAGCCCACGGGATGGCGTAAATCTAGGGTAAGTAAATCCAGGAGGCGAGAAGAAGCAAGTGTGCGGCAGGGGAGTGATGGAGGTAGGGTACTGAACGGTGAGAATAGGCGAAGTTTGGGGTCATTGATAACCTATTCCTGTCCTTTGTTAAAATGGGTAAAAGAATCATTGCATTTAATGGTTTTCAAATGTTGAAAACAATCTACGGTAAGAACACAAAATGGAGGTTCATAGAAAAGGTCATCGCTGGCTGAGTGGATAAAATCACCGAACCCTAGTAGTCGGTCGCGGATTTACCGGCCAGGTAGAGTTTTCCTGGTTTCCTTCACGTTAGTAAGACTGAATAGAGATCAGTTTTCCTTTAAAGATTTCCCGGGAGAATTCTCTCTCGGCAAATCGCCTGTGTGTCGCGTTACCGTACACAAATAAACCCAAAGATGCGTAGCTGCAAACACGTGTCGCCTGGTGCTTTTTTCCTTCCAGGAACATGATGGACACTTATAATATCTTTTGTTATAGTGTTTTCAAAGCGCAAGGAATCACAAAATATAGCTATGATATGTAAAGTATTTTACTTGCATTAGAAAACCCATCATGATTTTTCGAAATTAGAATTCGGAGACTTTTGGCTCAACTTATATTTAAATCATTATAATATTTTCAATTATAATGATTAAAATATAAGTTGTTATAGGTATAATTTGCTATCCTTTTAATTATCGTTTAATAACCGATATTTTTCCAGTTCGACTTAGCATTTTAATATAGTTTATTAATATTATCGTTATTTATGTCAGAATTTAATTGTAAATAGAATATACGTTAGATGTAGGACAGTAAAGTAGAATTTATAGGTCATTCTGTTAATTAACTCTTAAACAAATACTGTACTTCGTTTACGTTATAATAAAATCTGGATTTAACGCACTATTGGATATTGGCAGAAGCATCGACATGGGAAGAGTTAGTAATTTTTTTCCCCAGCCCGGAGAAAACTTAGGAATCTGTGGTAGTTGCTATCCGTGTAAATTAATCCTTTTTAATTACAAAAACATGGAATCTTTAAGACTACTTTTTATTAACAAAGAAAAGAAACGTTCTGCGCATTTCATTTATTTAAAAAAAAAGGACAAAGGGTAGAGGTCCCGTACGAGTTGGCGAAATCCCGTACACGGGATATACCGCCGACGTAAACGCTGGTAATATAATGAAAATATTTATCACAAGAGTAAGAAGTAATTTAGTAAACTAATCGTTAATATTTCAATTTTATTTATTTATAGTTGAAACCATTTCTTATACACAGGGCTGTGGAGTCGCGTAAAAATCTACCGACTCCGACTTTTCTTTACCATCCGACTCCGACTTTGACCAAGGGAGGACTCGTTACCGAAAGAGACACGGAAATTCTGATGTCATCACGTGACCTCAGAATAAAAAATTCAATAGAGTTCTAATAAAGAAAGAACGTAGAAACTTTTTCTTCCAACGCTAAAAGACTCCTCTAAGTAATATAGGATAAATATAAGTATAAATATGTATTCGATAATTTTTACTTTTCCGGCTGTTATACAGAAGGAAAGTGTAGCGCTTGGTCAAAAAATGATCCTTTTCAAATTTTTACATTTATGGACTCGGTACACCTTGAAATGTCGAGATATGCAAAAGATGTGAGTTTTTGTTTCTATATGTGTGGATGTTAGACTGTGTGTGAGGGGCATAATTTTGTTTACCCTGTTTGAAGCCTAATAATTTCTGTGGTCAGAGTGGTCAGAATCGGAGTCAGATGAGGACACAGGAGTTAGTTATTAAGCGTCAAAATGGTTAAACTAAATCATGTCCCCATATACATTCTAAAATTTAAGGCGAGAAAATCTTAACGGGTTTTACTGTACTATTATAAAATAACAAAAAAAAGCGTACTTTGAGGGTAGAGACGAGTTTTATTTCTTTTTTTAATTTTGAACGCTAATAACGAGTAAAAAGTTCATTGAGAAATATGACACATGACCCCTTTTATGTCTTCATCTTGTCGACCTTTAATTAAGAACCAAAATATAATAGTAGAAGAGAAAGTGGTGTTTTGGAACCCCAATCACATTTTAGTGAATTGTAAACAAGGTATCATAACTATATCCACATTTTTTTTGTGCGAAAACTACTGGTAACTATTAAACTAAATGTTCCTACTTGGATTTTTCGTTAGTGTAACTATAAGTATTGTTTTTGAAGGCTTCTGTACAAAAAGTCAGAAAGTAGGCTAAGAGAAAATCGGATGATAATATGGAACCTTACTGAATATTTTCAAAAAATGCTTTAATGTATCCAAAAACAAATAGAAAAGTACAAAAAATGTTAAATAATTACAAAATTATTTACTCCAATGTATTTTATCGCAAAAATGCTTTTATAATAAAAAAACATGACCACCGTCAACAATATATATTTTCAGCAGCTCTTTTTCGATATTCTCAGGAAGAATTGACTTTCAACCTAGTGTCTTTTTCACAAATTGCTCTGGAGGAATGTCTGCTTGCAAAGAGAGAGTTGGGAGAAGTTGGGTTCCATATTACTGTAAAAGCATCAATGGGGTCCGTATTTCACGCATCGCCATCTTGAATTAACTTATGTCTGTCATGACCAAATTTTAAAAAACGTGAACATTACACAGATTAATATGTACCCCTAAGTCTCTGGAACGGAATACGTGCACCGGTGAACTTACAACTACACGATTTATATTTTAAAAATAATTAAATTCACTTAGCATTGAAAACTTGCGAATTTTGAAAAAGACAAATTTGCTGATTAAATACGGACAACCGTTTAACTGAAGTAAAACGGGTTTTCCCCTCGCTATGGATGTCTGCCTAGTTCAGTTCGGCCACAATCCGCTTCGATTCGCCTTTATTATCAGTTTGAAATGGGGTGGTTCCATAATACCCGCAGTGTTCCATAATACCACCTTTTCCTCTATTAATGCCCCTTTATACGCAAGCCATAGTGCCACATTTCGTTTCTTAAACTTTACTCATTCTGAAATATTGTTTAATATCTCACAACAGAAAATAAATAAATTAAACAAATTAGACTTCAACACACACACGCACGAGAATATTTCCCCTTTTATTGACTTTTTTGAGGGGTTCGGGAGGTCTCCAAACGTGTAGATTTGCAAAAATAAATAAATAAATAAACCTGGAGGGTCAAATTTGACACGATTCCAATACTTTTCCGTTTTACATACATAACAAGTTGGAAAGTAAAAAGGAGTCGGAGTCGGCGGATTTTTTGACGACTCCGACTCCGACTCCACAGCCCTGCTTATACAGATAAAACATTATTTTATTCTTTAACCAAATTGTAAAAATTAAATGATATAAATATTTTTTTATTTTAAACTGAAAGTATACATTTGAGTTTTTTATTATTTTTTTAATTCTTTCCGCCCTATGGGCACTAAGAGTGCCTCTTTTTGCAAGCCCATTATGGGTACGGTCATGCTCACAATGGGGCGACCGAATGGTGAGGGACATACCCGGACGAACCAACCCCCCTAAAAAATTCTGGGGATTATTTGACCCGTTCATATATGATCCCAGAGCTGTAGGTTGCCACCTTGACCGCTCGGCCATCAGGCCCAATATACGTTTGAGTAATAACGTAACGAATAGAACATTACTAAAATTAGAAAGGTTCAATTAAAGAATTATTTTCTATTATTATTATTATTATTATTGAAAGTTTTGTTTTGGCAGAGCTGAGAATTTAGCATTTTACGCAATACATCCGTGTCCTAGAATTATTTAAACTACGAATATAGAATAGCGAAGGCAGGAAGAATACTTTACACGGTAGACTGGAAGCTACGGCACGGGACCACTTCCGCCTGTCGTCAACAATATAAAACGGTGCGGTTTAATTTCACCGTTTCTATCTAAATATATAAAATTACTTGTCCTGACTGACTGACTGACTGACTGATTCATCATCGCCCAGAGCAAACTGCTGAACCTAAAGAGGTGAAATTTGTTATACAGTTAGGGTACGTCATGAAAATGCTCACTAAGAAGGGATCTTTTGAAATTCCCCAGCGGGGGGAAAGAATTAAGGCTTAACCGGAAAAACGGCTTCTACTGTAATGTTTTAGTTGCGATTTTTTGTTTTTAACTAAATTTAGTCTTCATTGAGTACTTAGGTGTATTAAATTGATAACATTTCAGATATTGTTATAAATATTTTTATCTATTTCGATTTTTAAATGTTCGAACCATTTTAAATTCGAATTTGTTATTGCATATTGGTTAGAACGATTATAGAACGATTGTAAACTTTCTAGAAAATTGATCAAATTAAAAATAGTTTGATTCTCGGCAATTCTCATCATTCTCAGCGGTAGGTGTTATATAACAATTACTATGGTTGTTGAAATACTGAATATAAATGGGGTTTGCTTGCAAAATCCTCGCGGGCATAGCCGCGGATAACAGCTAGTTTTTTTATAAATCGAATCACTTACTTACATAAAATTTACGCGTATCTTTAACGACGTATCTCGAACGGGAAGGGTTAACACAGGGGTAGCCAACAGTTTCTTCCCCCGGGTCGAATTGGAAAAAAAACTTTTTCCACGGGCTGAACCAGAAGCTGCCCTAGGAAGATTTTGAGGTGGGGCGAGATCTCATTGTGATGTCACTGCGTAGAGACTAAATTGTACATAGAGATTACTGATACATTTTTCACATTATCATGCATTATCAACATTCTACGCTGTACTTAAGAGATTTGTAATGGAGGGTTAACTCTAAACGAGCACTGAGTTGTTGACCTTTGACCTATTTTTTTGGCGTCAGAATTTTTCATCGAGCTATTCAGACTTGAGTAGCTAATATTGACAGATTAATCGCGGACCACATAAATTCATTAGACGGGCCGTATGTTGGCTATGCCTCGGTTAACACCTGGCCAGATCCGGCCGCAGCTCACCACCTCCCTCCGAAATCAGACGCCACCTAGTCTAATTCACGTCCAACGTCACGGCCGGGGGTCCACAACTCGGCCGTCGGCCGAAGTATTTGCCCCGGCCTGGGTCTCCAGAAGAGTGGGAGGAGTAGGGTGATCATTGTAGGGCGACATTCGTCTTCCTGGGTTCTGCAGCACTTACCCATCATCGTGGAGAAACAGCCCGTACCCCCTCCGCTTGCGCGTCATAATGGCTATGGCACTTTTACTTTGCGTAACAAACTATATAAGTATTACATAGTTTATGTAAATAAATTAATTTATAAATATATGTATGGATGTTGAAATTTGTCGCGGATAGGTAAGTATTATAAATCATTTTTTAAATAATACTCAAAAGAAAAGCTCAAATGAATACTCAATAATGAGATAATACTCAAATGAAAAATAAAACATTTTGCTGTCACAGGAGAGCGCGCTGCAAATAACCGCCCTAATACGAATCGTTTTTATTTGGCATACTCTTGATCGGTGCCGGTTTTAACCGAAAACTTTAATTCTAATCGCGTATAATAATTTATATAATTACTATATAATAAAATCGAGAGATTATTTTGTAATTTTATTTTTCGTTAGGGATGCTGCAGTTTCGCACTGCTTATCACCAGCCGCCGCTGGTGTTATCACAAAGGCGTTTAAGAGTAACTTATGTATTATTTATTCGATTTCTAAACCTACATGATTAAATTTCGTCACGTAATATTTATGTGCAAATAACAATACAGAGATTTAATAAAAATTTGTTAACTTTATTATCATTCAAATTGATAAAATAATTTTGATACAATTCATATAAAAATTAGAATAGTAATGAAACGTTTAGTCATAAAGTGTACATTCATGGATCAATTTTTTCTTTATCAATAAACGAAGCAGTTTTTAAAACAATAAAAAGATAACAGGAGATTCAAACATTTAATTAAAACGTTTGTTTTTTAATATTATAACATAACGTTTGATAAATGCTTATCACTAAATAAAAGCCGTAATAAATATTTTTCCACAATATTCTTGCCTAAACCACATCTTTCAACCAACTCACATCTGCATTCTGATAACCTAAACAGCTCTAGTAAAAAATACGAGTTAATTAATAATGATAACGAATAAGACAATTATATTTATGTAATATGATTAAAGATTATTTTAAATTATTATTAATAAAAGTAACAAAAATGTATTCTTACCAAAATTACTTGGATAACGTTTGTATCGTGTTGAATTTCAGCGTGCAATATTGGATCCATACAATTTTCGAATTTGTTAATTTCCTAAAAAATAACATGATGTACTTAAGTGTATTTCGTACGTATAATCTCACGAAAATAAAAAATTAATGGACTACCTTATTAGTCATGCTTTGGCATAGAAGTTCACTCATTTCGTCTAACGTGTATAGCGTTTTCACTCGATGCATGCAATTTTGAACGAAATTAAATATCTAATAATAATACGATGCAAACAAATGCTAGTAAAATATATTAAATTGTAATTTAGACAAATATAAACTGCAACTTACGTATCCAACTTTGTTTTCTATGATGCAGAAGCGATAAGCAGCTTTATTTTCCAGGCCTAAAATGTAAATAAATAGTATTTATCACGAAAAGTAGTTTTCTACAAATTTTATCTATTTATAATACTTACTACAATAAAAATTTATTAATTTTTCGGTAAGTTGCCCTTCGAGAAGTTGAATAAATGCCATTGCTGTTAATACCATTAATAACTTCATGGTTTTCAAATTGTTAACTAATTTACAGAATTACGTCTTTTGAAATCTCTGACTTTGTGTAATTACTTATGCAGTATATACGCGTCTATATATATAATGTTTCGTCATTAGGTTTGTAGTGCTAATAACCTAATAAATACGTAATACAATTGAAACTAAAACGTTGAATTAGATTTTATAATTTTTGAATATTCTATTTTATAACGCTCTAATTAGTGATATTGCTACATATTCCGTGAATATTAAATATTACTTTAAATAATATCTTAATTTTACTGAGTGTCGATAGATTTTTGCCTAAATCTTTATTCATTAACATGATGTACTTAAACATCTATCGTCGACGGCGGAATGCTGAAGTTGTCGGTCTACCGCTGGCGGAGGACCGGAAACGAATTCTAACGGGTGGTAAAAACCCGAGAATTTTTTGGTAAATGAGCCGCATCGAAATGTGCCCAACCCACTACAGACTTAATTGAAAAGCTCTTAGTGTTCACAGGAGGAAACAGTAAAATAGTTATCTTTCTTTATCCAAAGACAATTTTACAATGATTTTATTATTACATTGCTGTTTCGCATTGTCCAATGAAATTACTATTCAGGATTCCCTCAATTTACTGTTCAGTTTATTAAAATCAGATAAGATTTAAAATAAATCTTCCTTAAATCTTGATTATTCATTTATTCTATAAATTAACAGAAGATCAAAATAAATTCAATAAATATTAAGTGCATGTTCCAATAACAAATATTTCATACTTAAAAAATAATAATGTTAATATAAAATGATAGTACCAATAATTTTTACATAAATGCAATTCTCTCAAATTATATTAAGATACACTAATTTAGCTTTTAACTACTGTACTTCATTTAAATGCATACAATGGGCACGCGTTAGCGTTACACCGTCTAGCATCAACCGTCGATTAGTATCTTCAGTTTTTGGTGTTCCTGCAAAAATTTTAAACCTTAAGTATACACTTGACCCCATTTAACAAAAACCAGGTTAACGATTACTATCAAGTTTTTACTATTTTTAAGTAAATCCATAGCATGAGAGCAGAAAACTTTCCAGGAAGACAAACCTTGGAAACAAATAGCCTATTAATTACATCAATAAATTTTTATTTAATGTTTTGGGTTTTTCACAAGTAGATTATAGAATACAGCGTTCCATTTCAGCGGTTGAGGGTGTAAGGTTACGTATCTCGATCACTTTTACGATTATAATTTGTGGAATATTTTACTGGATTCAGGAGCAGGGTAAAGTTTGCTCACTTCTGCGGACGTCCGTGATACTTAGTGTACTAAACAATGTTGGTTAAGGCCACCGTCCCTTACGTTATCTGCCAGAATTAATATCGCTTTCGTAAAGTTTCAATAGAAAATAAGAACCTATCATTATATACTTACTCATTCCATATTATTTGAAGGTACTGTATGTTCTTATTTGTACAGTACTGATGCGGTAAAGATTTTCGTTTTTAAAAGTGACAAAATGTAAATTAATAAGTATTATTTTCAATATTAAACAAAAGAAAGTTCAAGATTCTAATGCTTTTTCATACTCTCAACTGTCTGAAAAGTACAAGATCCATTAATCTGCAAAGTTGCATTCATACAATGAACGAATTGTTTATTATTATCATATCTATTTAATATAGGTTTATTTAAAGCTAAAATCACGTAATACGCGTTTATTTTTACTCTTTCCTCTTCATAGGCACTAAGAGAGCCTTTTTTAATCTCGTGAATTCGGCCATGCCTACATTAAGACGACTTGGGGTTGAGAACTAAGGCTCCACAAATAAAATCCTTAAATTACAATTTATTTTATAATATATTTAATTAAAAACAATGTAGAATAAGTTATCGTTTTAATCATTGATAAAATGATTAAACTTTTCGCATTTTCCTCTGCAGCATATCTTCCGTGTTTTATTTCTAGATTATATTTTAGTATAAATAATGATAAAACTTTTTTCATTATTTATACTAAATTATATTTGTAACAAATGTAACAAATTTATGTAATTCTGAAATTACGTCAGAAATGTACTGAACTTTGTAAATTTGTCTTGCTCATTGAAAAATTTATGTCGATTGAAAACGTGGACATTCGTATTTCTTTGTGGATTTTTCCGTCTCAGACGTAATATCCCATGCTTTGCCTTTTCATTGGGTTTGATTTTCATTTTAATTACTAATAAATATACAATTTCCCACCTAAGAGTGATGATAATATCAACTTATGTAATACAGTCACGCTTAGATGTGGTGTCATCTTCTTTCAGCACCGACATAAATACTCGTGTATGGATCTTCGTAATGAATATTAAACAGAATATCCTTTATTATCTCTGAATTAAGCACGGTTACTTAGCAGCGCTTACGTGTTTTAGTTAATATTATGTTCAACAGGTGGCACTACCACTTTGTAATAGTGCTTGCTATTAATTCGATATTTCTACATCTTTTCAGAAATTAATTAATAGAATGTTTTATTATTCAAATAAAATGTTTTCTCGTCTCAGTTGTATACAAAGATGAATTTCTGGCTGCGCTTTCCTGGAAACATTTTATTTCCAAGATAATTTTAATAAGAAATAAGCAAATTTGGAAAAGTATAAACGAACAATATTGTTATTACCAGTTATAACAATTGAAAATGTTCAATAATTATTTACTATTATTTTAGCAGTTTTACACAATCCAATGTTAAACCTGAAGAAAAATAGACGTTGTCATTATTGGAGTTTAATAGTTATGTTATAGGAGACATCTAAGCTTTCGCTAATACACGGTAGCATAACTTTTGGCAATTAGTAGAAGTTGATGAGAAATCATCGTTTAAACTTTTCCGTCTGCGTTATATATCGAGTTTTAGGCCTATATAAACGCGTCGTAACGAGTAGGTCTGGACGAGTCAGTCATCGGGTGAAATGCTGAACCTGTCAGGTTTGTCGCGCTTTCATTTTTTCCCGCAAGTTTTTCTGAAATTTAGTGAATTATTCCAAGTTATATTTTGTAATTATCAAAATTATTTGCATATTTTAACACCAGTAACTATGAATAGAAAATCAATACTTTTTCTGCAGATTAATCTGCGTTCTGTTTTAAAACCGAAATGGACTTAGGCCAGGAAAACGCATTCGTAAATACAATATAAATGGCAATAAAAAAGACAAATCTTTTCTAAAATTTCTTTCCATATCGAATAGGAAAGTTTGTTTTTTTCGTGCACTGTAAAATTTTTTATTGAATCATTACCAACGAGAAGTCCGGGACTCCGTTGACACTAGTAAAGAGAGCCTATCTCGATTAGAAAAATGGTCGATACGCTTTGTTTGCACGTGTAGGATCCAGAAGATGTTTGAATTTAACTGTAATATTAAATTTTAATACTGGAATTTCAACTTATTTATTAAGTTATTTACTTTGTATAAGCAATTTAGAATTAGGGTCAAAGACCTCTTTTTAACTCAGAGTAGTGTGTAGATTATGTTGTTTTACAAGTGAGGTTAAACTATTCTTTGTGATTGGGCTCATAAAGTTACCTGTTCTGTGTTATCTGTAGGAAACTTTATTCTATCTGTATTCTTTCTGAGAGTGCTAATTTTATATAAATATGCATAAAGATACATAGGAAAGGAAAGTGCTGCTTCTTAACTTCTCGTGGCTTGTCCAATGCTGCGGTGGAAGACAGTAGTCTAGTAACTGATGGCTGATCTCGGTAATTCCGTATAAAGTTGTAAATTTTGACTTAATGTTACAACAACAAGCTACTACTACCCGTTGATTTATAGGGCAGATCTCGATTAGAAAGGCAGTGGTCTGTGTGTGTTTGTGTGGAATGAACTTCTGAATGGCAGTATACGAGAAATAATATTGCCCCCAAAATACTCTAAAGTATTAAAAATAATTTATTGATGTCAAAGAAGACTCAGCCACTACAATCGAAAGGGTTTTAAGCGAGAGTCAGAAAGTTTTATGTGTGTAGCCTGCGTTCTATTGATGATAATGTAAAATTTATAATATAGATTTAAACAAAATTAAAAGTATCCGAAAAATTCCTAAGTGATGTTGAAGCTAATAATGAATGAAAGGTAAAAGTAAAACTGGTCTGTACACCCTACAAAGTTTTGGACTAGAAACTCCACTGAGTGTTATTATGTGTATTAGTTAGATTAAATGAAATTTTTATCGTGTAGTTTTAAATATTTATAAGTTACTAAAAAATTACTATATAATTTTAAGCTAATAATGGATGTAAAAATAAACAAAGGAAGACACTACAATCCTGAGGGTTTTGAGATAAAAATATTACTGGAAGTGACTGTAGCAAGTTAAAGTCGCGCATCCTACGGGCCAAAAGTACAATCGAAAGATTAATTTAGAACCTGCTGTTGGTGGGCTAACAGCGGACTCTAAATTATTAATATAAACAAACCAATCTTTTATAAACCCGTTACTGTAGTAAGAATATCGAA
The DNA here is from genome assembly GCF_000671375.1 of Centruroides sculpturatus. NCBI lineage: Eukaryota > Metazoa > Arthropoda > Arachnida > Scorpiones > Buthidae > Centruroides > Centruroides sculpturatus. Next base: position 1,348,866 of record NW_019384307.1, read on the forward strand.
ATTAAAATTTGGCAACATCTGGGAATCATGGATTGCCGGAGTGACGCAGGTGCAGCGCAGAACCTAAGGAAAATAACACCGAAAAAGTACAATAACAAAAGAATACGAACTTTAATAAATATCTATTCAGTTGACATCCACATTACTACTACTTTTAAAAAAGAATTAACACAATTTATACAATTTTCAAAAAAAAAAAAAAAGTCTAAATTCTTCTTTATTGGTATACAAAACGATTCAAGGAGTAGGAGTAGTTTCTAATTTTTCTATTGTGGACGTAAATTTAAAAATAAACTTACATCTGTGAACAGGATGGCTGCGCCCCCTCGGGTCAGGTCTGACACAACTTGTGACTTTCGGCTTAGAGCAGGAGTCACCAAACTTTTTTCACTGAGAGAATGACGAACGCGGGCCGCATAACCATTTTGTTCAATACAGCTCAATTAATACACAAAATATACAGGACAAACAAAAGCGAAGTGTAGGACGGACGACGGATCGGGTTATTCGAGTTGTCGACAGGCGAAAAGGCCAAGGACGTTTTTTATTAATTGCATTCACTGGAGAAGATCCCGATAAAGACGGCAATTTTGAAAAGAAAAATTATCTTAAAACCAATTTACTGTATTTTGAAGATGTTAAACGATAATTTACGATATAATTTTCAAATATCACGCGATAACGTTTGCGTGTTAAACCGTACTCTTTTTTTTTTTTTTTTTAACCATTTAACATTTTTTGGGTGGTCTTACCGCAATGATACCCGGCCCTAAGGCCTTTATGTCACCTTAACATTTAAGGATATTTTTCCACACTTCGTTGGCTTTCGACTCAATTTACATTTATTTTATTCTATCGGTCTTTTATACTCGTTATTTGTCCGGTTACAACGTCGGTCAGTACACGTACAGTACAGTACTATTTGCCAAACCCTTTGCCCGACGACCGGCTGTGCACCCGCGTCTTTGGTTCAATGTCCGAATGGAGGTTCCGATGTCAGACAGGAAGAATATTCGTGGACTTTCGTGTGGATAAAAAAGACCGATTCCGATATATTCGGCTAATCTAACGTTTCTATATGATGGTCTCGTTCCTTGGCAGATTTATCGACCGTACAAAATATTCTTCCGGATCCGAGATCTTCCAGGTTCCTACGACGTCAGGATTTCGTCCTTACAATATTTACTGTGAACAATTTCCATCCGTTTCCTTACTTACCTTGGAAGTTCCCACACGGTCGTCAATAGTCTCATACGCGATGCACTGGGCACAGATGTACAGTACGACGATCTCGTTCACTACCTAATGCTCGACGAGAAAAAATTTTGTCCAACAAACGTTTTCTACCCGTTATCAATAAACAATTATTTCTCGGCAAGCATTAGGTGTCGAAGTAAGATTGTCGTCGGTAGTTTCTTTTTGTAACGCCACGTCACGGGCATTACGGGCCCGTGACGTGGCGTTACGTGGGCCGTGGGTTGTTATTCAATGGCGTGGCCACTTAAGGGCAGTAGTGAAGAATGCTGACCTATACGTCTGATCGTGCATCTAGTACTCGTGTAACAAAATGTATATTGTGCGTGTTTTGTTGTTACAAATAAAACGACTTATTCTTTCGTGTAAATACGTATAAAATAGATATCAGAATCACAACGCATAGACCTTGTGGCCGGTGTATCGGTTTACGGCAGGGGGTCACCAAACATTTTTTACAGCTGGCCAGATAACTGAGAGAATGACGAGCGCGGGCCTCATAACCATTTTGTTCAATTCAATACACCGAATATACAGAAAATAAAGACAACCAACGTATTTATTTACCAATACACAAACACGATGGCTGCAGCAAGCTCGTAATTGCTTTTCTTAGAAACTTCATTTCAGGTACACAAACAGCGCTCTGGTATCCAAAGTCGCAAAAAGTCGCCGAATTTTTGTTTCACTGATTTTCATAAAGTTATATTACTGTCAGATGCAAAAATCAGATTGGATCAATTCTGACATTTTTAATTACACTTATTTTAATTTTTTCTACATAGTAAGTTTATCTATAATCTATAACATTTCCATATAAATACTCGTAATTATATTTTAGCTCATTTGTGGCATAGTGCGGCGGCGGGCCAAATGAACTGACCTGCCGGGCCGGAGTTTGGTGACTCCTGGTTTACTGCAATATTACTTGTGTACTTTTATTGTATAAATCGTGCTGTTAAAATACAAGATAAACAATTCGATCGCACCATTCTTGTGAATAAAATTTATTTCAGAATTTCTTTATAAGTAAAAAAAGTGTTAATATTAAATTTAAATTATGTTGCATATAAAACATTATAATAGTTAGTTATAAAAGTAAGACATAAAATTTTCCTAATTATTTTAATTCTTTCTAAATTCGACAGGTTTAATTCATTTTTGTTTTTTGAGAAAAAAATAGTGGTTTTATGTACGCATTATAAAACAAATAGGAAAACAAAAATAGATAAGTCACGTACAAAGAAGAAATATAGAATAATGCATCTCTAGGAGTATCACACTCGTATCCTCTAGACATTAAGAAATATACCCATAGAGATACAAAGACGGCAAAAAACATCTGTATTGTTTGTATAGCAGTGATGAACATCGTAATTTGAACAGGTATCTTTAAATTCAAACATTTTAAAGTAAAATAAGTGTACATAAAAGAATGTACGCATCCGTTTACATAAAGCAATAATGCCCCGAACGATGCTTCTCTGTACGTTCCGTAAAATATTCCGACGCACGTAGCCATGTGATGGTACCAATGAAGAAAGAGCAATCGTCGTTTCCTCAGAACAATTAAAATTGTATCTCCAAACTCCCAACACTTGGAGAAAAGAAAAATTGTACCGAAGAATATGATTTGTGGCATGTCGGTATAAAGGGATTTATCGCAGATCAGATGATAGAAAGAGTAATTCTTAAATAGAAAATAAAACACAGGCACTCCTCTTAAGGCGTTACACGTGCTATAAATGGCCAATAGTCCATTCCAAACAATAGCAACACGTCTGAGATCGAAGGCCGGGCGAAACTCCATGTATCGTCTCAGGAAGAAAATGACGGCGACGTAAGTTGCAGATAAGTAAATCGAATAATGCCAGTAGGTTTTCAAGAAATTTCTCATTGTGTTTATATCGATGACAGTTTCGAATTGATAAGGAGTTGGCAAGGATAGAGACGAATTGCGCGACTTCATGGTTATTTCTGAAAAATTTTAAATTAATTTATATAAATTAAATATAATACGTGACAGGTTAAATATATGCGCTTATAAATTTCTTATTGTTGAAAATATTTGACTTAGGAATATTGGAATTTGTTTTTAAAGTAATATTAAAGTTACGCGTTTTGTACATCAATAATAAAAGTATAGAAAGTAAATCCTGGGTGGGTGTAATTTCCAAGGTTTTCGGCCGCAACCTCCCTATTATTTTCGTTAAACGGCATGGCAAGAAAACTAACACTATCCGCTAATCTGCAGTAATACGAATGGTATTTCAGTCTACCCTCCTTAGACGGCTTTATACTCATAAATCGGCCGTAACGTTTACGTTACCTATTTTTTGTGATGCAGCGGTAGTTGTAAGTTTCGAAACAATTTTCCACTGCGGAAATTTCTTCCGCGTATCCGGAAACGTCGGACCATTAAATTAAATTGAGTTTGGACAGTCCGAATATCCCCGAAGACAACACTGATTAGGATGCATTAATTACTATCGCAAAGTATTTGTAAACGGTAATGTCCTAATTTTATCGCTTTACTAGTAAATACAATTTTCATAAAATGATTTAAATATTTATAACTAATACAATTTAACATATTCCGTACAGAAATGTGTAATTGAACGGTTCGGGTGTAAAAGACGGTAAGCGCCATTTCTGTCAATACGTTATAATGATTGAAAACAGCTAAATGGCAATGTATTTTAATTTAAATATTATATTTACCATACTTTTTAACTAAGATAGGCATTTATTCTGATTAAAATAAACAAAACACAATAGCATATAATTTTCTCATTTTTCTAAATTTTCATTACGGCACTTTCCCATCTTCTACATCCGAACCGTTTAATTGTTTAATTTTAAAAGTAAAAACAATAATATATTCGACCCAGAAGCACCTACATCGTATACCTTACAAAATTCTCTTTTCGAAAGTATGTTTTGTTAATGGACTATTTATAATAAATCCATGCAGCGAAATAAAATTATTTTCATTGCCAATCAATTATATTCTAATCTCTTCGCGATATTTAACACAATTCTTTCCAAATAAATTAGTAAAATTGTTTTCAAAGGTATAGAAATTTCTTACTTGACAGTTACACTTTTACTTCTATTTCAAAGTTAAATAAATTGGTAAACTACTTATATAAATATAAATTATATAATTTTAATTTATTTTAAATAAGCTAAAATAAGAGTTAGATAATATAAAATTGGCTATAGATTAAATTATGTTAGTGAATATTTTATCGACTTACCCTTTTATGATGATTATTTTCCGGATATGTTTAGTCGTCGATTGTTGTAACTGTAATGTTCTTTTATTGATGAGCGACTTCAATTTAACCTTATATTTTCGTCAATTCTCTGAATAAAATACAATAAATTACTAAAAATAATTCAAGGATTTTTCTTTATTTTATTTCGAGATTTATGTCTCTAAGTTAGAATGTCATTAACATTTAACCTTGGTAAACCGTGACCTTCGTAACAAAAAAACATATTATGAAATATGAAAAGGTTAAGATATAACTTTGATATCTAACAAGTAAGATTTCTACAATAATTTTTTTACAAACGAGATTACTAATAATTACTTGTTCTTCTTTATCTGATGATAATTTACTTTTCAAATATATCCTCTGTGGCCGTGAACTTTCCTGAAGTCATTTTTTGAAGTTTGTAAATATGAGAAATTATTTGTTCCCATCTTATTTTTTTTTGTAATAAGATAGACTACAAACGATTAAACTTTTTAAACTTAATTACATTTAGATAATTGATTGTATTAATAAATAAATATAGCTATCCCTCGTATAACACGGTTTAAAAATTTGGGAAATTTTCAGTACAAAATTTCAATCTTTTTAAATGCAAACTCCGTTATTTGATATTTTCGTAACAAAAAGAACGATAGATTTTTGTTAAATTTTACAACCTATCCTATGTTTCATATAGCACGAATTCTCATAACACGGTACTTTTTCGGAACGTAACTACAGTGTTATCTGTATTTCTATTTTTAATATTTACTCAATACTAAACTTCAATACATGAAAAAACAATTAAAATTTATCGTCATTTTTTCTTTTTACTTGCAGTAAATTTATTAGAAAATGATTATTTCTTTTAGTGGATTTTTTAAATTTTTATTTTAAAACGATCCTAAATTTTAATAAACTTACATTTTTATTACAGGCTAATTTGAACGCGTGTGCTGTTAAATCCCTCTCACTCTATATTTATTTATTAATACAATTACTTTCCATTATAATCGTATTAAATAATGTATTTAAATACATTGATAAAGTGTTATATTTTGTTACTTGTCTTCGTATAATATTATAAAATTTAAGCTGGTGACGGGGAATCTTTCTCGAAGCCGGGTCAAATTTAATTCGAGTAATTAAAAATATAACAGAAATTTTACTTTATTCCTCATTTTAAAGTAGCCTAAATCAGAAAAATAAGAGTAAACTCGGTATAAGCGAAAAAATAATTAAATAAATAGTGAATATAACTGAAGTAAACATTAACTAAAGGGAAATCTGCTGATGTTTTACTAGTAGTATTAGTAATTCCTCCAATGCTAAATAGTATAACGGGCAGCAATTATCATCCATCGATTTCGATCCTGGGCGAGGACTTCAGCTTCCTCCCATGTCACATTGAGCCTCTTCAAATCTTAAAGAAAAGTTCTACGTCAAATATCCCTGGGGTGTCCGCGTGGTCGTTTGGCATCAGAAGGAATCTATTTCATGGCTGCCATTAAATGGATTCCCTCTGATATAAAATTGATATAAAATTCCCTCTTTTTGTATAAAATTCAAGGATAAAAACGTTTCAAAGTAATTTCCTACTTTGTATAAATTCAAAATTTGTTTATTTAAATTATTCATATTCTAGAATCAAAGTCGTTTTAAACTCTATTCGTCTGTTTAATAACTTAATTTTGGAATTTACACATAAATGCGTATTTAATTAAGTAAAATCCAATTCTAACTGCTTCAACTGTTTATTTTTAATTAGGCTACATAAATTAACTGCTTCGTAAATAAAATTTTATTTATATTAATTTATGGTAAAAACGCTAAAAATTGATTTGGAATCCTCACATATACCGAATAATTTTATATCTCGTCACGAACACATAGCATTACAAAAAAGTCCTTAAGGAGATAAAAAAAATTTTTTTCCAGTGTTTTATATAAGCTCAAACTTTTTCATATTTTTTTACCCGCGCGAAAAATTTTTATAACGAATTTAATATTACTTTAATGACGCGCTTTAATATTAATATATTTTCGAGATTTTAAACGAAATACACCTCCCCACACACACACACAGAATTACTTCCCTTTGTGACATTTTTTTGGGCTCAATAGTCTCAAAAAATCGAGATTAAAAACATTTTGGATGGTTAAATTTGAGACGATCACAATACTTACCAGTGTTATATATATATGACAGTCGGAAAAGTAAAACTCAATATAATAAAATGAATTAAAATATACAAAGAATAAAATAATATATAATAATAATGATTAAATATAAACATTTATGTTTTACAAGTATATATAAAGCTTATATTTTTAATAAAAATTCTAAAGCTACAGTTTTATATTTAATAACAAAGAATACAGTAAACTTCCGCAATTTGAAAACAAAATTGTAGGTTTATAAATATCTTATCATTCCTGAATCTGGAGAACGGAGTCACATCGATGAAAGACGAGACCAGATACGGAAACCGTAGAAACAGGAGGCCCCGGGTAACTATATACGAACTTCCGATGATAGCTGGAAGTCACGTTATTTTAATTCAAACTTTTTCCCCCAAAAGCAGTTAATAGATGACCGGCACGACTCCATTGTTAACGGAAAAGTATCATATACGGGGGCAAGAAACTACAGTACTAATCCGAGGTGGATTAAATTAAATAAATTAAAAATATGATTAAAAATTGCAGCCGTCATTGTAACCATGCCACAATAAATAATTGCTCGTTTGTTTTATGTAAAATGTATATTAGCATATCAACAATTGGTCGTATCTTATGGCATCAAACGTGTATTTATTTGCCTCTAAAAGTGTGAAAATAATTTGTAACTTATTACTTTTAAATTGAAATAACATAATCGAAGATCAGAAATCTATATCTATATCTATATCTATATTCTATATTCTATATATATATATATAAATGGACATGTATGTCCCTATATTTCACCTTTCCGCCAAAACTACACATCGCACGTGAATAGTGTTTGTATGTGGTGGTAACCCCAAGTCTCCATTCGTGCATAGGGGTTGTTGCGTCTCAATAGCTATAAGGGTGCGGGAGATATGAGGCTGAAAGTGGTTGAAAGTGGCTTTCTATTTCGAATGTTTTGTTCGAATTTGTTCGAATTAAATTCGAACATAAAATTCGAATATTGGTTCGATTATAGAACGATTGTAAACGTTCCAGAAACGTTGAAAATAGTTCGTTTGACTAAACGTAAAAATTCTCTAATTAGTCTGGAAACGGGGGACCTAATTCTTGCATTCTGTGAAAACGGGTAAGATTAGCTATAATGTAATTATCTTAATCTTCACCATCGTTACTTTTTGCCCAGCGAAGCGGGTCCTTGCAGCTTGATTCTAGATTACTTAGAAAAACAGTCTTTTATATATGTATTAAAAAAAACTATATTACATACAAATAAAAATCCAGCGAAGCGGGATCTTGCAGCTAGTCTTATATAAAATAACAATACTATATACTGTACTATAGAAACACAGTAGAACCTCGATTATCCGGACTAATTGGGGATGAAGGTAGTCCGGATAAGGGAAAATTCGGATAATCGAAACAAATACTTTAATTCAGGGGTCGCCAAAATTTTTTAACTGTCGACCCCCAATCACTTTCCAAAGCCTCACATTGACCCCCACCGTAAAGTTTTATTACAAGTGTATATGTATGAGCGAAAAAAAAAGTTGTGGGTTGTGGTCTCTGTCTAAGCAAAAAAAAAAAAAAGGTTGTGACCCCTTAGCCGCATCGACCCCTAATCGACTCCCTAGCCGCATCGACCCCTGGGGGTCCATATCGATCACTTTGGCGACCCCTGACTTTAATTTATCTTTTAATGTTAGTACAACACGTTTTCTTTTTGATGACATATCGGTAATATTAAAAATAAATACTGTATTTTAATCGTGATCAAATTTTCAAGAAACAAATGTTTGTATTGAATTTAGACTACTACTGTCCAGCGCTAAAATACTACCTATTGTTTAAAAGGCCCTCTAGTGGCGCAAGAAGACGGATTTTATAAAATAAAAAGCAGTTGAAACTGCATTTTTATGAATAAAAATTTGACAAACTATTTATCGTTTTATGACGAGTAAAATTTTTTCGTCGCGTTCGCTGCTTTTAAATAATGCATAAACCTTCGAGGCGCGAGGCCCTTCGGACCGCGAGGCATAGGCGGTGGCCCACGTCGTCCATGCCTTACGCCGCCCTTGGTCATAGAAATGATGTAATTTGAATATAAATTATTTATAAATACGTATGTCAAGTTATAATTTTATTACGACGTAAAATATATTTAAGAGTTTACGACCACTGTGCTAAGTGAGACGTTGTTGAAACAAAAAAAGTTATGCATTCCATCACGTACATAAACAGTGTCGTAATTCGCCAAGTGCAAATCAGCAAATTCGTAAAATTTTTATTTTGAACAATCCGGATAATCGAAAATCCGGATAATAGAGGGATAATCAAGGTTCTACTGCATTTATATTGTTAAAAGTTGTTAGCTTTCAACAGTTTATACAATTTAAAATTACACATATAAGTTCCCAATAAAAGGCCGTTATTTACAGCTGATCGTTAATGGAATTTCGATTGTAATTTAGTACTTTTAATTTTGAAGTTACTTCGTTAAATATTTAATAATAATTCCAAAGTTACACAAAGCAAATATAAATATTTGCTTACTCGTTGTTTATAATTAACCCGCAACATAGTGAAATGTGTTTTATACCAAAAATTTTTTGATATTTATAAGAAATAAAATAAAATTGTTTTGCGAAAAGAAACAATAAAATTCGAATTGTAACCATTTAAAATAATTATTTAAAAGAAGATACACAAAAATTTATATGTAATATATTTTCCATTCAACTCTATTATCAATTTCATTCAATTATCTTCAAATTTATTTTCGTTGAATTGAATGAAAAATAAATTTGAAGATAATTGCCGTCTATTAGTAATTCAAGGATTTTTCCTTGTTTGAGAGTTATGACTTTTGTAAATGACATGTTACGTACTGTACACAAATAAAAAAAGAATTTTTGTAGCCATAATAACTGTAATTTGACTACAGAAAAGTAATATAAAAGTAAAACACAAAAATAACTCTAATTTTATATCTCGCTTTAACAATGCATCATCATCTGCAATTTCTCTATTTTCCTGTCTATTAATAATATCTTAGTATATATAAGTTACGGTCGAATAAAAATTACTTACAACAAATTAAGTGTTGTATTTTTAAAATCATATTTAAATTACTCACTCGATTCTCTATCCTTTTCGTACATTAACAAACTGTTTCGTTCCTTAATTAATTAATAGTAAATAAAGTCTTGTAATGCTATGAACTGTAACGAAATAGTTGAGGAAAGAAATGAAAATATTTCACGCAATTACGTAAGCTTTCCGAAATTTAGAGAAAGCATTCACGAAACGATCTATAAATTGCAAAATTCAAAGATAGTTTCCTAGAAGATAGAGATTTATCTGTAATGGTTGCAGAAAGGATACGCAAGATTACGAGAATTAAGGGACTGCACCTACAAACGGTAGATTTTTTTCAGTTTATGTGGTCATTGGCCTGTATTCTCTCTAAGAGCACTAAGAGGTCTAGAAAATGTTGCTTTTGTGTATTCACTACTCCAGTAAAGGGCTCATATATCTAACAAGTAAAATGAATCCCTTCTGAGGGCTCATATAATTTACATGTTTATATTATATGTATTATACTTGGCCTATTCTGCACCAAGTGCGATCTCATTCGAGATTCGAAAAGCGTTTCCCTCTTATTTCTCCACTTCTTCAGCTTTTAACCTCCAAAATCTAATAGCGTCAATTGCCCAGGCGTAGAAATACTCTTAGAAAAATTCGTAGGAAAAAAGTCATTTAAATGAATTTTGCATTGAAATTTAAAACGATGTCAGCGGGAAAAATAAAATACTTTGGCGGCCATTCATTTTTACAGTTATATAAACAGGAAATATATATTTATCTACAAACACGAACAAATTATTTGTTACTTCATTATTGTTAGCATAAATAATAATATCAATGTCACGCAATTTATAATAAAATTATTATTTTGTCCCGGTTAAAATATCACGATTAATATATTTTCAATGCCGATAAATTGAATTTCTTTTATATAAAAAAATTCCATTGATGCATTTTAAACTTATTTTTGTTAATACAGTACTTAATTGTTGCCAACACTCTATATTTAATAATATTATTAAATATACTTAATAATATTTGTTTACGTCGGCAAATATTATTCTTTTGTATTAAAATTCGACGAATTTTAGTACAAAAGAAGTATCGGTGAATATTTTGTGGATCTTTCTCGTTTATTGTATTTTGCCCGATTCCTACTTCGTTAATCTGCTATCGTTGACATCCCGCGGTGTTAAATGTTTCGATATTAATTCCTTTCACGTCATTATATACGAATTAAAATAAAAATTCAAAATAACAGGAAGAGGCTTTAAGCGGGGAAAATTATATCAGATTTATACAAAGTACTGTACATCGACTACAAACGATAAAATAATTTCAGATAAATATTCGAAATTTTAAAGTATTAAAAGGTAAAGCATTTTTATTTGTTTACTTTATATTTTTAAATATATTAAAATTTAAATATTTATCAATAGCAAAAGATAGATGAAAAATGACACATTACATAATACATCAATACTATTACTACGTTTGCTCTAATTTGACAATTTTTTTAGTATAGGCTAAGTAACGGATCGAGTTAATATTTGGTAACTAATTTTCCAGAGTAAAGCTTTAATTTATTTAAAATAATTTTTAAGTTTTAAATGTAAATTTTAATTACAAGAAATCGGCACGATTGCCCGAAAAAGTTTCTGTAATAAATTCGATGTTTCGTAAATAAAATACTTCCGAGTCGTTGAAAAATAAAGGGAGAATATTGCGAATTTACTTTTATTATGTTAATTTAGAAGTTTTTTTTATTGGTTTTTCCCCCGTTTAATTTCGTAATTAAGCACCCGGAAATGTTATTATTTATTTAAATTCAACAAAACAAAAATGAAATACAGTATTTAACCCGAATTTCATATTTCCTACATCTATAAGCTCTGGTAATTGTTTATCGAGTAACCCATCATTTTAATACCAACGTTTCCAATCCGTTTTTAGATTTCGAGCAATTGATGGTGGACGTGCCGTCGATACCTAAATCATTTATTACTTTCGTCATTCGAAGAAAATTTATTCTAACCTTAATACGTCAGTTTAATTTTAAGAGGCTTGGCATTTAAAGGAGTGATTGGCTGGACAAAACTACCCAATGCCTACGGCGGGTGGCGGGTGCAGTTTCCCGGGTTTTATTCACATTTTCCAAGAATATGTCGAAAAGGATAGAATGAGATCGTCACGTAAAACACGCCAAGCACCGACGATACGTCCGGGCAAGGTGTCTTGAGGGAAGACTTCTGTGGGAAATCGGCCCCTATTTACTATCGTAGCTGTATCATGACGTACAGTACCAGCCGAATGCCGTCTCCTTTGGTTAATATAAGATATTAAATTGAAATTTTAATGTTATAACAGTTTTTTTTATTAACAGTATGAAACAAGAACTAAATTTGTTAATTTTATTAAATTTATTGTAAAATTATTGTTATTTTATATATGGTATTAAGTAATTATTTCGTAGAGATGAATGCAAAAATATTTACTAAAATGCTTAGAAAACTTGAAAATCTTTATTTTATTTCTCGTCCTTATTGCCTTTTGCTTACTTTTCTGGATCGAATTTAATTTTTTCGTGGTAAATTCTAGATCCGAAGCAAGAAATTTTTAGCATAAAATTACAAATATCGCGTTTAAATCATTCCGCGTGACTTTAATTATAACGTTGCTGTTATAATTTGAGAAGATTCAAAATGTTTATTTTAATGATTTTTTGTGTTGTTTATAGAATATGAAAATATTTGTCCCGTTTACCGTCGTGTTTTGTCTGCTTCATTGTTTTATCGAACCGGGTCTCGGATTTATGCAGTTATTCTGCCTCTTCTGTCCCGTTTCATCGGAACCCATCGACGTACCTCTGTATTGTTGTTTATATTGCGTAATATGCGATTTCAAGTAAGTGATAATACCCGCTCCGACTTTGATTTCGCGCCACCGTTTGTTTACCTTCGAAATCGGGACTAAATCGAGTGTGGCGTTAAATTAAACAATTTGGAACGATAATAATAATGTATAATAATGGAGTTTAAACACAAATTTAAATTTAACGTATTAATTTAAGTGTGGCTCGCCGGACAAAATCCTACGTTCGGTAAGTTACGACTACCGAAGAAGCCGCCTATTTATAGGGAAAATCCGTTAGCGCTTTACCAGGGTATCGTTATTTGAGAGTGCGCTATATCGAGGTTATATTGTATCTAATATATCTTTGCCAGCTTAAATTTTTTTAATAACTAATTTCGTATTTTATCTTTTATTTAGCCAAACTGATTTAGTAACAGTAGTCGCAGGGTGATATATATGTGGATGGTGTGGATCGTCTACTTAAATTGTTTTAATCAATTTTGGAATTATGAGAGATGAAATACATATTTTGAAGTATTATTTAAGCTATTTAAAATACGGGAATACTCCGGTTATTGAGGTTGAATTCCAGTGAATAATCGTATTCCTTCGATCGAATTCGCCGTAATCGGGTAATCGGAGAATGTTTTTAATAAGAAGAAATGACTGTTCGAAAACGGAATTTCCTAACTTGAAAATAATTAGAACCGTCTTAATTATGGGTGATAAAAATCCTTAAAAATCTACAAGAAGCTAAAATAAAAACACGCCGTTAGATCTGAATTTTTATTACATTATTTGAAACTTTATTTTAAAATGTTTCCATCAAGATTATGTTCTTAATGCTTGTATTGTATGCTTTTCTAAAGGAATTGTTGTATTGTCTGTGCAGGGGTATTTCGTGTATACGGCATTGGCTTCTTCGTACTGATTAATAAAAAGTAAAATTAAAACGAAAAATAATATTGTTTTATTCAATTGTTTAATAAATATCATTATAATTGCATTTAATATAGTTACCTAATTTATCATCACACCATGCGAAGTAATTAAAGTACAGTAAAAACTGCTTAGACGACCACCTGCATTCGACGGGCATCTGTCAACACGGGCGAACATTTCTGGCACCGAATAGTTTATCCATAAAGTCTTCGTATATGTTACCTGTATTAAACGACCACCTGTGTAACGCGACCGCGGGCAAAGATTTTTCGTCTGAAACAACATACAACAACTGTAATAAGCGACCACTTTCGCGAATATATCTGGTCTAAACTATTGTTCAACAACGTTTTCCCCCTCCTAATATAATGAATTAGTCTAAACTCTCGTTCGAACCCATCTCGGACACTTCTCCATCCTTGAAATTAGGTTCAGGTGTTAATGAATTAGTCTAGTAACAAAGGAAATTCATTTCAGTTTGTTCGAAATTGTCCGATAAACGAAAGAAATGCAAAGTGCTGTCGTTAGAAGATCGTATTAAAGTTATCACAACAGCAATTAGCGGCGAACTCCATATAAACACAAGAAGAAGAAGAAAAAGAAGATTAGCGGCGAAGTTTAACTATGGAAAACGAAATTTATTTTACCGTAGACCTACAGTATTTTCCTTGGGGGTATAAAATATTGTATACGATACAATTAATCGGCTGATCTCATCGTTTGATAAAATTTATTTTTATTTACTTATCTATTTATTTATTTTGAAGCTCATGTACTGTACAGTACATGTGCGATAAATAGTTTCTGTATCAACCTACCTTATTTCCCCGATATTTTAAAGAAAATAATATCCAAGTCATTTTCGCACGCAAAATATTCAAAAAACAATAAATGCATTAATGCAAAACTCAGTTTTACAGGCAGCCTTCCTTTTTCGATTCTGCAATNTGAACTTTCCTGAAGTCATTTTTTGAAGTTTGTAAATATGAGAAATTATTTGTTCCCATCTTATTTTTTTTTGTAATAAGATAGACTACAAACGATTAAACTTTTTAAACTTAATTACATTTAGATAATTGATTGTATTAATAAATAAATATAGGTATCCCTCGTATAACACGGTTTAAAAATTTGGGAAATTTTCAGTACAAAATTTCAATCTTTTTAAATGCAAACTCCGTTATTTGATATTTTCGTAACAAAAAGAACGATAGATTTTTGTTAAATTTTAAAACCTATCCTATGTTTCATATAGCACGAATTCTCATAACACGGTACTTTTTCGGAACGTAACTACAGTGTTATCTGTATTTCTATTTTTAATATTTACTCAATACTAAACTTCAATACATGAAAAAACAATTAAAATTTATCGTCATTTTTTCTTTTTACTTGCAGTAAATTTATTAGAAAATGATTATTTCTTTTAGTGGATTTTTTAAATTTTTATTTTAAAACGATCCTAAATTTTAATAAACTTACATTTTTATTACAGGCTAATTTGAACGCGTGTGCTGTTAAATCCCTCTCGCTCTATATTTATTTATTAATACGATTACTTTCCATTATAATCGTATTAAATAATGTATTTAAATACATTGATAAAGTGTTATATTTTGTTACTTGTCTTCGTATAATATTATAAAATTTAAGCTGGTGACGGGGAATCTTTCTCGAAGCCGGGTCAAATTTAATTCGAGTAATTAAAAATATAACAGAAATTTTACTTTATTCCTCATTTTAAAGTAGCCTAAATCAGAAAAATAAGAGTAAACTCGGTATAAGCGAAAAAATAATTAAATAAATAGTGATTATAACTGAAGTAAACATTAACTAAAGGGAAATCTGCTGATGTTTTACTAGTAGTATTAGTAATTCCTCCAATGCTAAATAGTATAACGGGCAGCAATTATCATCCATCGATTTCGATCCTGGGCGAGGACTTCAGCTTCCTCCCATGTCACATTGAGCCTCTTCAAATCTTAAAGAAAAGTTCTACGTCAAATATCCCTGGGGTGTCCGCGTGGTCGTTTGGCATCAGAAGGAATCTATTTCATGGCTGCCATTAAATGGATTCCCTCTGATATAAAATTGATATAAAATTCCCTCTTTTTGTATAAAATTCAAGGATAAAAACGTTTCAAAGTAATTTCCTACTTTGTATAAATTCAAAATTTGTTTATTTAAATTATTCATATTCTAGAATCAAAGTCGTTTTAAACTCTATTCGTCTGTTTAATAACTTAATTTTGGAATTTACACATAAATGCGTATTTAATTAAGTAAAATCCAATTCTAACTGCTTCAACTGTTTATTTTTAATTAGGCTACATAAATTAACTGCTTCGTAAATAAAATTTTATTTATATTAATTTATGGTAAAAACGCTAAAAATTGATTTGGAATCCTCACATATACCGAATAATTTTATATCTCGTCACGAACACATAGCATTACAAAAAAGTCCTTAAGGAGATAAAAAAAATTTTTTTCCAGTGTTTTATATAAGCTCAAACTTTTTCATATTTTTTTACCCGCGCGAAAAATTTTTATAACGAATTTAATATTACTTTAATGACGCGCTTTAATATTAATATATTTTCGAGATTTTAAACGAAATACACCTCCCCACACACACACACAGAATTACTTCCCTTTGTGACATTTTTTTGGGCTCAATAGTCTCAAAAAATCGAGATTAAAAACATTTTGGATGGTTAAATTTGAGACGATCACAATACTTACCAGTGTTATATATATATGACAGTCGGAAAAGTAAAACTCAATATAATAAAATGAATTAAAATATACAAAGAATAAAATAATATATAATAATAATGATTAAATATAAACATTTATGTTTTACAAGTATATATAAAGCTTATATTTTTAATAAAAATTCTAAAGCTACAGTTTTATATTTAATAACAAAGAATACAGTAAACTTCCGCAATTTGAAAACAAAATTGTAGGTTTATAAATATCTTATCATTCCTGAATCTGGAGAACGGAGTCACATCGATGAAAGACGAGACCAGATACGGAAACCGTAGAAACAGGAGGCCCCGGGTAACTATATACGAACTTCCGATGATAGCTGGAAGTCACGTTATTTTAATTCAAACTTTTTCCCCCAAAAGCAGTTAATAGATGACCGGCACGACTCCATTGTTAACGGAAAAGTATCATATACGGGGGCAAGAAACAACAGTACTAATCCGAGGTGGATTAAATTAAATAAATTAAAAATATGATTAAAAATTGTAGCCGTCATTGTAACCATGCCACAATAAATAATTGCTCGTTTGTTTTATGTAAAATGTATATTAGCATATCAACAATTGGTCGTATCTTATGGCATCAAACGTGTATTTATTTGCCTCTAAAAGTGTGAAAATAATTTGTAACTTATTACTTTTAAATTGAAATAACATAATCGAAGATCAGAAATCTATATCTATATCTATATCTATATTCTATATTCTATATATATATATATAAATGGACATGTATGTCCCTATATTTCACCTTTCCGCCAAAACTACACATCGCACGTGAATAGTGTTTGTATGTGGTGGTAACCCCAAGTCTCCATTCGTGCATAGGGGTTGTTGCGTCTCAATAGCTATAAGGGTGCGGGAGATATGAGGCTGAAAGTGGTTGAAAGTGGCTTTCTATTTCGAATGTTTTGTTCGAATTTGTTCGAATTAAATTCGAACATAAAATTCGAATATTGGTTCGATTATAG
>NW_019384307.1:1371698-1393315 GCF_000671375.1 Centruroides sculpturatus
CCTTGAAATTAGGTTCAGGTGTTAATGAATTAGTCTAGTAACAAAGGAAATTCATTTCAGTTTGTTCGAAATTGTCCGATAAACGAAAGAAATGCAAAGTGCTGTCGTTAGAAGATCGTATTAAAGTTATCACAACAGCAATTAGCGGCGAACTCCATATAAACACAAGAAGAAGAAGAAAAAGAAGATTAGCGGCGAAGTTTAACTATGGAAAACGAAATTTATTTTACCGTAGACCTACAGTATTTTCCTTGGGGGTATAAAATATTGTATACGATACAATTAATCGGCTGATCTCATCGTTTGATAAAATTTATTTTTATTTACTTATCTATTTATTTATTTTGAAGCTCATGTACTGTACAGTACATGTGCGATAAATAGTTTCTGTATCAACCTACCTTATTTCCCCGATATTTTAAAGAAAATAATATCCAAGTCATTTTCGCACGCAAAATATTCAAAAAACAATAAATGCATTAATGCAAAACTCAGTTTTACAGGCAGCCTTCCTTTTTCGATTCTGCAATAACAATCGCGGAATGTAATGAAATCGTACAATGAGAAAAAATAATAAAATCGTTTTATTATTATTTAATAATTTTTCTTATTGTACGAAAGAAAATATTAAATATTAAAAAATACAGTATTTTTAAAGTTAAAATAAGATTAAACTAGCGAATACCAAAACCAAAGTGATGTAGAGATACAACGCGCTTGTATATGGATGACGTAATACACGTAACTGAGGAGAGAACGAAAACAATCGAGTTGAATTAATTAAGTCGGAAAAAAGAAAGTGTGCATTAAAATCGAGAAAATGTGACTATTGTATTAATCTTTAAAATATTGGTATTAAATCTGTCTTATGAAATCACGACGACTCCCGTAAATCGAGTGATTCTATAAGAATAAAATACAATACCAATATAGCCCTATCGTTGAAAAAATTCGCTTATATTTGCTCACCTCGAGTTCTTCTTAGTAGAAATGGCTAGAAAGTGCGCAAAATACGTACGGAAATACGGTATTACAGCACCACTCTGTATTGGATGACCACCTGTCTAAAAGACCATTTTTTGAAGGAACCGTGGGTGGTCGCCATAGACAGGTTTTACTGTAATTGGAAATGCGTATAAACCCGATCAGTCAAGAATCTAGTTGTAGGACGATTTCGGTTACGACTACATTAATTAGTGGCGACGAACACAATAAATGACGACAAATTACTGTTATACACTTTAAAATTGGCAGACGGTATATTTACAATATAGGCCTACATATAATACAAAAGATACAACATTTCCGCCCTTTCCAACACCAGGAACAGTCTTTCTAGCAGAGACGACCTTTTAACTATTTTACATATTGTAGCAGAATCGTAGCCTGCAATAAAAGGTCGCAACTGCTAGGGAAGACTGTTAGTTCTTGGTATTGGAAAGGGCAGAAATAAAAATATTTTTGTATCTTCTATATTTTATTTATAATAGTATGCAAATTTCAAGTAATCAGAGCTCGAGCTGAAGGTGCTCCGTTCTTCTTAGTTATGTAAAAAATGTTTTATTTGCGTTCCATTTTAGACAGGTTTTACCCTTAATGGGTAAAATATTGGTTTAATCGACAACTAAAATACGCAGCGTCTAAACGACTAACGACAGTTCGCACTAAAATTATTACGTTTATTACGCCTCGTTGTTTTTAACAATTCGGCGTTACCAAAACAAAAATATAGTCATATAAGTTTTATTAATTCAAATAATTAAAATAACTTAATTATTTTTAAAGGCGAGCGCCATTTTCTCCCAATATAAAAAACCGAGTTTTTATAATATAATTTCGAGGTAATTGCCGACGTTGATTGCCGGAGTAGCCGATATAAGCCTACATCCTTATCTATGCTTTTTCTCAATACATAGGCCACGTCGGCACAGAATATAGCCTATTTTATCGACGATCAACAGCCAGAAAATTTACCAGTTCCGTAAAACATTGATATATATATTTTTCCATTAATAATTTAAGTGGAGTCGCGTTTAACGAATTAGGGCTACGTTTTAAATTTGGATATCGGACTTTACACGTGAGTGGTAATTACGGCGAGAAAATCACCGCAGATATAGGACTAAGTCACTTAATGCGGCCGGACTCCTTGCCTTCCTTCTCCACAATTTGCCTTTTTTTCTAGCGCGTCACCTGGTTTTCCCGTAATAAAAGTCCCGTCTCTATAAACGTCTAATTGCCTTTATTTGCTTTGTCTAACCGCCGGTTAGCCTCCGGTCGAACAAACTGAAGATAACACCGGTTCCGTCAGACAAAAACACGTTCCTCTTCTTTTCCTCTTAGATCGAAACCGCCTCTTTCGCCCGCCGAAGCTATCTCTTCCCTTCACCTGCATAAAAACATACCGGGAGTGCTACTATAATACAATTTCTACTAGACTACGATTAATTACTACCATGGTAATTATTCTTTCTTATTAATGTTTCCGCTGGACCACTTTTTTTCTTCCGGTTTATTAAAAGTATAAAACTTCCCTGAAAAATTCCTGTGTATTATGTTTACGTACCGTACGTCGTATTGATGCTCCCCGAGCCTAGTAGAAAAGTTTCGGGTTGTGTACTGTACCTTGTATATTTGCTGAGTCGGTTTTTTAGACTTAGAGTGAAGTGTATTTCATATACGCCAGGGGCTGCGATAGGATCGACTGGGTCTTTATCATTAAGTATTGATAATACTGTAAGTTATAAATTGTATTGTTGCGCCTGTAGATTGTTGTTCGATCTAATTCTTTCTTAGAGAGTGTTTTTTACAGTATACGTATACTGTATAAAACATTCTCTAAGAGTTTGTATACGTATACGTATACAAGCTCTTAAAAGCTCAAATATTAAACACAGGTTTTAACATTACTAGTCCAACACAGTTAGTAGAAGACATAAGACAGATAAAATTAACTAATGACGAATAACTTACATAAGAGACATGGAAAGCATTCTTATTCCAAAAATCTAAAGTAAAATTGTAGTATTTAAGCGCTACATAGAAATACTGATTATTTGGAACGAAAAACGGGACAAACAAAATTTTAACAACTCGATAATAGTAATTCCTGCGGATTAAAAATAACTCTAGACCAGTTCAACAATACGAAATCACACTTACTAGATCCGAACGTTAGCCGAAAAAATGGAGAAGCATTCACAAATGTGTATGTTAAACAGACATCCCACCCGCTATATTTCTCTAGCGGCTCGAACGATCCTCCCAGATATAAAACGGTGGTTTCAAAGCCCTTATCTCAAGAGCATATACTGACTGCACGGACATAAAGGACACCATAATTGAGTCGAACAGAATCGAAAACGTGGTCACTTGCGAATTTCGGAACAGGCAACATGCGTGTCTAGTAATTTCACGGATACCCCTGAGAATATTAGACACACATTCAGAAAGGCTATTAGATTGGGAACAAACAGTTAACCTACAGGCTCAGCGATATAATTTCTAACTAATAACGTTCTAGTAACTTCTAACTATAAAGACCCGGCCGATCCTACCGCAGCCCCAGGTGTATATGAAATACACTTCTCTCTGGGTCTAGAAAATTCCAGTAAATACAAAGGGTACACATCCCGAAACCTTCTGACGAGGCTTAGGGAGCATCAGTAAGAGGTACCGTAATCTACTCTTTCACGTCTCTCTTTGGTAAATTTACATGTGTCACTTTAAAAATGTTTTAAAGATCAACTTTTATCACAGACCTTCGAAAAAATCAATTATTCGGAATAAACAATAGTTTTAAGAAAAATAATAATAAAACTAAATTAAAATAAAAGGCGAATAAAAATATGCATAAAATATATACTGGAAAAGCTCCATCCCGTTAAAGTAGTAGTATAAAGAATAACATACAATGCTGTCATCAGGGCCGCCGTAAGCGGGCGTGATGCACTTTTCTGTATTAAAAAAAATGCTGTACTAAAATTAATTAAAAAAAAATTTTTAATACAAAAAAAGTGCTGTACTGATGTCATATGTAAATTGGATAAACGGACGAAGGTTCGGAAAATACGCAGGGTAAAATTTAAAAGATAATGGTGCTTTACAATATCAAAAAATAGTTTTTATATTTTCCTCCAAGCTTACAAATGTTTATTGATTGACCTGTTAGCTCATCAAATCACGGCACATCGTAATATATGCAAATCGTCTAACTAGTTGACGGTGTGACAGGAAAGGCTTATGAGATACGCTTGAAAGAACGGATAAGAATGGTACGACTTTAGGTAATAGTTGAAATTTGTAATTTTTAGATTTTAAATCTGTAAAGTTTATCAATTATTTTGTCCATGTAGTAAAAATTAAGATAACAAATTATGTTATTGTAAAAATAAAACGGAATTTATGGTGGAAACGTTATGTAAACCTATGGGTCGTCTGGTGTTCTACTGTATATTTGGTGTTTGTATCGAAGTGAGGTATGTTTCACAAAAAATTTTTGTACGTTTTTTAGTTTTTTATTTGTGTTCGATTATATCCATATAATATTTTATATATATTTAGTTGGCTGAAGAGGGGCAAATGCCCGAAACGTAGATGTATAGCAAAACGTTCTAACTGAATAAAGATTGAAACTTGCCTAGTGTTGAAGAAAAGTCACTTCATTGTGCCAGTATAGTCATATATTAATCAGAAACGGAGATTGTTAACCGAGAAAACGGCTTATACTTTATCACGCAAATCTCTCTTTATCGATTATAAATCACATTTTAAACAAACATTGGATGAATATTGTATTAGACTGGTGTTTTTTATTATAATTTATTTCCGCGTAAAATATTTATGACTTTCAGGTTATTTATATATCTGAAATAATTATGCAAATTGTTCAAATGACTAATTTATTTACTGTCAAGAAACAGGTTATGATAAATAATATTCGATGGGGATGGTAAGTGAACAGGATGGCGTTATAAGATATTAGAAAAAAAACAAAATTAATTAGAAAACTTTGCGTTTTAACCGGTAAGAGGGCCGAAAGAAATTTTTACCGTAAACGATTATAGTTTAAATAGTTTAGTAATTATAATTTCTGTTACTGATATTTAAAGGTTTTGTTTTTATTAGATTATTTTATAATATAGGCCTATATTATTCAATTAAAATTGTGGCATGAATTTCTCTTTGCCTTTAGCCGCTCGATAAGAAGTATACTCGTTTTTATATTCCGATAACAGAATATTTTATTGGAGGGTTATAATGCTGTAAGTCTATAATTAACCATTATCGTTCCCCTTCCAAACTTTAATAAATTATAAATTACAATTGTCTATAACAAGTAACAGTTTAAATTACTATTTTGGGGATTTATTACCAGCGAAAATCGATTCGATTTTTTAGAGGAAAATTGTGTGGAGTAGTCGATTGTGTGAGGCAATTGTGAGAATGATTAATTACGGTATAACGCGCCCAAGGGAAACAATTTTCATTGCTTATGTAAGCTTACACAAAAACACTTTTGCCCTTATAACAGGAAAAACGTTATTCCTCTCCACTAATATACTGTACTTGTTTCCTCAATAATTGCCATAATCGGAGTTTTACTGTAGTTTGTTTTATACGAAACGAACTATATATACCATTGGGTCACATTACTCAGCTGCTCGTCATTTACTTGTTAGACGCATTGCATATAACACGAGTAAGTAGAAATGTTCGCGACTTACAAGTCTTTCTCACAATTCGTAGAGATGCAATTAAACAAAATCTAACCGCGAATTGCATAACTTTCCCGGCAACAACGTTTAAAATTGCACGTGATGCCTTCTGATATGATATTTTACTTAAAAACGTTTTATATAATTAATTATTATAAAATAGAAAACGTTACTTTCGAGGGTACAGAAAAGTTTTATTTAAAAAAAGATAGTAAATTATAATTAACGAGTAAAATCTTTATTAAGTACGTGTCTACTCTACATACGACACAAGACCCCCTTTATTTCCCCACGATTTAACCTTTAACCAAGAAAATTTAATAGCATCGAGTTCCCCTAATACCCAAACCTCCCTGCAAACTTTCAGAAATTTTCGACAAAAACTACGAGAGTTATATAAGCTTCAAAGTGAGTGAGCAGAATCGTTCCTTACACATACAAATATCCATACATACAATAAACAAATCCGACTTTTTTTTTCTTTTTTTTTTTTGTATGTTTCTATGTTTCAAGGTCCCGAGTCCAAAAATGTAAGAAACTTGGGAGTCATTTTCTTCACGGTCCACCAGAACACTGGGAGTTCGGTCGTGCGTTCTCGCCTCGCTCCCTTTAACCTCCCGTTTGAGTGTCGGAAAGTGGTGCAAGAACCTCTACTATCCTTTTTTTATAAGTTCTTTTATAAAGTGATTGTGTCAATAAAAAATTATCAACTTATCCGATTTATCTGTGGCCATAAAATGAAGTTATAAAAATGTGTAGAGGAAAAAAGAAACCAAATAAAATGTGATTTAAGTTGACTTGTCACGTAAATCAAAACGCCACGTGGCTGTCCACGTGGAGTTTTTCGGGTTTTCTCCACGTCTGTAACGCCCGAATAAGGAGCAGTTACCATTAAAAAACCAGGAAGGCATCCCTAGGCAGATCGCCCAAGTGTTGCGTTTCCATGACTTAACAAACGTACAATTTTTTCACCGATCCCTCTATTATATATAACAGCCCGGAAAGTAAAAGGTTTAGCTCCTTTTACTTCACGCAATTAGCTCACGCAATGCTCCGTTACTCTTAGCAATTAAACAATTTCTTTGATAACCGGTTAAAAATTACTAGAACGAGAAATTAGTAAAAAATGCAAAATTTTCTCTATTAGCAACATTAAAATTAAAAATAAATGTATTATTTTATTAGAATGGCTTAATGTTACTTACAGATTAATACGTCGTCCAACGATTAAGATTTAAAAATTTCATTTTTTTTTATAATTGACTTTATAAATATTTGCAAATTTTGGAATGATAAAATGTAAGGTTACGCTTATTTCTTCTAATAATTTCTAACGGAATTAATATGTATTCAACTAAATGTGAAAATATTACACTAATTATAGCAAATTATAGTGTAGTTCATTTATGTAATTTCTTCTATGTTATATTGTATGTGCGTGACCGATAACAAATTGTGCAGCTCTCAGCATTCAAAATTGTATAAAGTAAACTTGATATGAGGTTTTTTTCGAAAATAATGTTTATTTGGTGTTCTAAAAATAAAAATAAAATATTTCCACTGATTTAAGTACAAATCTAATTGATTGTATTTTTATTTTCTCAATGGGACTAATCGGTGTCAGCAGCCGACTGAAGGAAATTTTTGAAATATTCGTCAGTCATAAAGGAAAAATTTAGCTTTTGCTTTACGTGACAAGTCGACTTAAATCACATTTTATTTGGTTTCTTCACTTCCTCTGCACATTTTTATAACTGTATTTTATGGCCACAGATAAATCGGATAAGTTGATAAATTTTTATTGACACAATCACTTTATAAAAGAACTTATATAAAAAGGATATTAAAGGTTCTTGCACCACTTTCCCGACACTCAAACGTGAGGTTAAAGGGATCGAGAAGGAAATCCGATAATTTCCAATTACTCTGCAAATTAAAATTTAAATAATAATAAACCCTAAAAAGGAGTAATTTTGTTGAATTATAATAAATTTTTCCATTTAGAAAGAAAATTTTAAGTTTTAAAAAATCTAAGGCACTAGCTCAAAGTTAAAATTCTGTGTGGCGCTATCTGATACAAGATTTTATTTAAAATATTTTTTTTATAACACCGATTATTTTAAAGAACAAAAAGCATTATTTTTGTGGGCGGAAGTAAGTTTTAAAAACAAATTGGGAATGTCTATTTTCAAGTTTGGCCGCGTTTCTTTATGCAGCGCTCGAGAAGCGCTTTACAGCGAACCCTCTGAAACCCGTTTCTAAATGCAGCGCTGCAATGTAGCGAACCGTTTCTAAACGTTTGCTGCAAGAGGTCGCTGCAGCGAAGATAAAGCAGCTTTTACGTCCGCTACACGTGTAAAGCAAAATGGACGCTTGTGTGTATAATACGATATTATGCTGTAAAAATAAAAAAGTCGAAGTGACTGTTGATAAAAATATTATGGAAAGATTAAGAAGGATTAAATTTTATGAAATGACTCTGAAAGTTATCTAAAGAATAAGAAAATACTATATTTTAAATATAATTATATATCTTTTATCTCTTTACTTTGTTCACATTTATGGAAAGATAAATGCTCGATTCTTTATATCTCTTTATTTAAATATTGTAGTTCTTTAACTAAAGCACTATTTTCGGCTGTAACTGGAATTAAAGGATAGATTATGACGTCCGTGTTTCGCTCGAGCGGAAAGCGTTTCTAAACTATGATGCAGCGACGTGTAGCGATAGCTGCTCGTGACGTCATTTACGCTGCACTCTCGCTGCATAAAGAAACGCAGCCTTTATGTAGTTCGTGTTGTGGTATTTTGCAGCGCCACCTTGGAGAAGGGTTCTATTCTTTGTTAACACTTTGAATTGATGCTATTATGGAGTGTTACCAGTAAAAAACCATAACTTATTTGATCCTGGTATTAAGTTATAAGGGTAAAAATTAGATTACATGTAGTTTTTTTTTCACGACGAGTTTTACGGAATGTCGAATTTCCGAACGTCACTTAGGCCTACTAGAAAGTAGCCATCGAATAACCAATATTATTGAAAATTAAAATTTAACTACAAATGGAAATAGTCACTAACGGTACGTAGTTAATATGTATACGAATTTGCATGTACACGTAATTTTACGAAAATTCCGCTATTTTGACTAGCTTCGCAGTTATGCGGTAAAACTCATCATTTTCGTTAACTCATCACCTTCTGGTTTTACATTAAGTCCAGTTTGTGGGACTCTACTGTACCAAAACATAATACCACATATAATTAATGACCCATATAAAAAAATGTATTCCTGCCAAAATTCAAAATGTTTGGTTCTCCAGATTTAAAATAAAACACAGACGAATGCACACGCAATAAACATACATAAACACAAAATTTTGTTCCCGTTTTTTGTTTTTTTTCTTAAAAAATCCGGGAACCTTAAAATGTCCAGAAATGAAAAACACTCGAAGGGTCAAAATCTAACTGCCTTTAACTTCCCGCATTTTATAACAGCCGGAAAAGTAACAGATTGCCGGAAGTCAACGCAATACAATTGTGCACGACAGCCATTTTAATACTAACGAGGTTGCTAATGTGTTCAAAGAGATCGCAAACTTCGCTTTTAATTTAAACAATCTACAAAAGGCTTTATTGCAGGATTAACCCGGCTAAACCGGTTTTGTAGTCCGACAACATCCATGGTTCGGGAGGCGGAAATTTTTCAACAACGATGCATCCGATCGTCCGAAAGTTCCCTCGAATAGACGTAGTTTACGACACGAGAGAGCAAGCGTGTTGCCAGTTCGTTAATCATTCCATGGAGTCGAAATATTAATATATTGAGAATTTATACTTTTCTGCGTATCTAGAAGTCGTAAAATATAATTCGAGTCGTCGCGTGTCGAGTTTGATCGATGGGGAGGGAGTGTGCGAATTTAGTGACAGTTTGCTTTTAAATAACTTATAATACCGTGCATAAATATGAATATAAATAAAACGATTTAAAGGTAACTTCTACTCTCCGTTGTTTCCTTCGAATAAAACTTGTTTTATCGGCTTCTTGCTGGCCACTTAGTTGTCGAGTGTGAATAATGAATACTGGCATTGTCCTGTTGAAAAATCCAATCGGATCCTCCAATTTCTTACTATAATAGATATTAAATTACTTTTTAAGGATATCTTGATAACTTTTAGATGTCTATCTACCAGTTAAAATCATTAAATTTGATGAACCATTAAATCCAAAGCAGCTCCACATTGTAACAGAACCACCATCCTTTCGACTGCTGAAAACTGTTCTGTACTCTTTTTTCCTAATTTCTGCCGGTAACTGGGCTATCCCAATTATATTTCTTTTCATAACTGAAAATAATTGAAAGCCTTTGGTCATTTCACAGCGTGTGATCTTTAGATCACTGCATTCTTTCAATTTGTGTTGTTTTGTTAGTGGTGGTTTTTCATCACGGCAGAAATTTTATATGTAGAATTGTTGAAATTCTTCGATGAACAGGTCTTTTTGATACTTTTAATTCGCTTTCAAACAAAATTTCACAAACCGATTTATCTTGTTGTGATGCAAACCCACAATTCGATTATCATCCCTTTGAGATGAGATTTTGGATCATCTCGATCGATGTTTAGAAGGTTTTGGTGATGGTTTTTCCAAAATTTTATAAATTTAAAATAGATCTGTTCATTAAAACTGCAATTTCCTTGACACGATTTCCTTTTTATTTCCACATTCATGCTCTCTTCCATGTGGCATTTTGGAAAGCTTTGATTCAATATTCAAATTATTACTTGACGTTATTTATTATTATTTTCGTAATTGTAAGTTTCTTATGTTTAAAATTTTAGAATTCTGTTTTATTATCGATACTTTTGGGACAGCCAAAAATATATTTTTGTTGTGAAATTATTAATTTTAAAATTATCAAAAATCAGTGTAAAGTAATTTGTATATACAAATGAAATCGTTTACATTTCACTTAAATTCCTAACAATTCTGAAAAGTTGATTATCAATACTTTTGGGACGCACTGTATTAAGTATGAATTTTAGAAAAGTTGATTGTGACCTCAAACGAAAACATTAACATAAAAATAACATCTGCGAAGGTGTATTTTGTTATCGAATCCTTCTTTTTGTATTTTTATTATGTTTTTACTATACGAAAAGTAGCCAATGTGTATTTTCTGCGATTTTTAAATATTTACACCGGAAGAAGTCGGCAGGTTTTAAAAATATCTAAAATTTATTAAGTCTACTTCCCGGTTAGAAAAATATTAGATTCCGCATCAAATAATTCGTTATATAAAATATGACGTTAGTTTTTAATAATTTTACCTTTCCATTAATTATCCCGTAAAGTGCATTATTCCAATTAACCTAGAATCTTATCGGATAATCTACTTTCTGACTTTGATAATCGATAAGAAACAAACGGACTGATGATTAATGCGCGGCTGGCAGCTAATTTTTGTTTTAACCTTCCACCGAACTCTGCAACTAGTGACTACCTTAGTGGTAAAAATATTCTGAATTTCTGTTCAACAGTTTATTAAACCTCTATTCTTCCGCCGCAGTATTTTTCTTTGTCAGAATTTCTGTAAATCGCTTATACTTTCTTAATTTACCATCGATGAGGGTGATGTGACGACGGGGAATTAACTCTTATTTTCGTTTAATATTTTGCAGAAAAAATTATACTTCGTTGCGTTTCGTTTAATATTAAGTAAAGATTAATTTGTTGATAAAATAAAATAATTATCCCATATATTATCGAAAACTCTGCAGAACTAATTAAACTTTAAAAGTCGTTCTGTTTTTTTATTCTGAGTAAAAGTATAACGCAACGCCGCAAGAACCTAGTTTCTTCCAAAGAATGTACAATTTTTCTTTTAAATTTAGTTAAAAATACATTTAAAAAATGATATCAAAGAACCTTGTTTACGTAACTTTTACCTTTATTGACCTCTCTAACGTTTCTCAAATTTCTTTTATAGCTTAACTATTTAATATCTAGGAGTATATGAGCTTTTAATAGACGGTTGCACAATTTCATCTACAGAATCGGCCGAAAGCGTAGCACATGTGTAAACTGTCGGATAAATTAACTGGGCTAATTTAGTTATAACAATTTACTTTGTAGCCGAACGAAGAAACTGGAAGGCCGACATCGGTTTCGATTTAGAGGCGGATGTATTCAAATCTTATAGATAACGTTTGCTGAATCAGCTAATATGTATTTTCGTCTATATTCCATTTCGTCCCACTTTATTTTGTTTATACTTGGTCCTAGTAACAGAACTGCAGAGTAAAAATATTTCAGCTGGCCGTTAGCTATTTGCTTTGTTAAAATAACTCGTGCAATAGATTAACTTATTCTTTAGATTTCTAACCGAGTACTTCTTTCTCCACAGATATTTGTTGTCTAGTTTAAACCGTAATTGGCAAAATCACTTTTAAGAATTACAATGGATTTTAATTAGTTATACAGTAAATCCTCGTTAGTTCGAAATTGATCGACGAAACAATCGCCACTTCGAATAATCGAGTTTCGATTATCCGAAATTTACATATTTCTGTACAATATGCCAAATACCACGTAACTGATGTAATTTATTAAGCAAACGAATACGTCTACGTATACAGAAAGTTATTTTCGTTAATTAATAATTATATAAATGAACAGCAGGTATACAGCGCGTGTCCGCTTAGAACCTCACAGGTTTCCAGATAGTTTTATAAAAAGTAAAGCAAAATTCCTGGAAATGTAGCCCAAATTATTTTTAAAGTAGCTCAAAGAGTACTAGATAAGAGAAAACAGGGTATTTTACGGGTAAGTTGACATTCGAAAATGTGTTACGTAAAAGCTAAGCCATGTCGACTAGATTAAAATTGTTCTCGGTCTATTGTTCTCTTACCGTATGGAGGCACTTCGACCTAAACGAACCAGTTAACATATTCGCATCAATTCGGACACAATTTTCACTTCGAATTTCGAACTAACTGAATTCCTTAACGTGTAAATCTCTGTATCTTCGGTTACGAACTAACGGAATTTCGAACTATGCCAGTTCGAATTAACCAGGATTTCCTGTATTACGTTTGGCTTAACCGCGAGAAGATTATAGACAGTACTGTGGAAATAAAATGCTATATTGGCAAATACTCTACACAACATGTATAAATCATGTCTGAAATATATACCATAAATAGTAGTCGTTAATGAAGCTATTTTATAGTCCAATTTAAGTCATATTTTTGTTTTTTATTTTTATTATCGGCTCATTCTTTGAAATTATATCGGTCGAACTAAACAAGTAAATAAGAATTATTTTATTTCTAAATGTAAATGTATAATTTATTTATTTAACATCATATTAAATATCATATTTATTAAATACATTACTTTTTTAAAATTAAACTTTGCAGTAAAATAAATAAAATAAAATATTTTAAGGATCGTAATTTAATATTCTGTTTATTCTTGATTTTTGAAATTTTAATTTGTATTCTCTTTGTGTACTGTTAGTAACTTAGCCTAGTTTTAAATTCTTCATACGCAGTTTTTATGTTGCTGTTAGGAATTTTAAAGTGACCTTAATTAAAATTTCCAATCAGAGAAACATAAACGTGACAAACGGTAACGACGGATCAATAACATCTTAATTATTTAAATTAAAAGATTTAAGTATAAATTTCCTTGTAATGGGAGGAGTAAACATTATAATTTTTTGTAAAGTTTACTTCTGACGTACTTATCCATCGATGTATAAATAAACCCCGCGCGTAAACGGCAAACGTCGTAGAAGATCTGTAAACCTGTGCAGAAAACATGATTTTATTTTGGTTTCTGGCCTTAACTTCAATCTTTTCTTCCATTGTTTGTTCAGAAAATTGGAGGGAAGAAAACATTTATCCTCCCAATACGGTCGACATTTTCAGTGCTCGATATTGTGGTAATATATTTGTAAAGATTATCATAAATTTCCGTTTGAGATTAAATATGCCCGGATAATAGACTGATCACATTATAATTTTTCATTATATATAGCTTTGAAAGATCGTTCCGAGATGATCTCTTGCGGGTTAGTCAATGGAATGGAACTCGTAAGTGCTTTATTAATGTATTATATTTATCCTTGCTATTGCTAATAATAATAATCTATTCATTTACTTGTTCAGGTTAGAGAATTCTACAGAAATTGCGTTCAGCAAGTAAAGTTTTTCCAGAGTTTAGACGAAGTCGATAATTACGTTTGCAATTTGAAATACGACCAGAAAGTAAGTTGCGCGTATTATTAATATGATTAAAATAATTGGTTTTGTGATAAGTTACTAACCGGATTATTATTTCAGGAATATGAAAAATACATAAAATGCTTCCGCGGAGCCATGTTTGCTTTGAACCGATACCAACCCACAACCTTCGATAAAATATTAGTAAGTATACTGTAAAATATGGTCTCTCGCACTATAATTAATTCGTTTTTCGTAATAAAAGTTTTAAAAAGTATATAAGGCTTATATTGTAAGTTCCGGTATAGCGACTTTGTACAATATCCTCATAGTATTACGTACAGCCTACAATATATTTTCTACGTATAAGTTTGCCTTATAAAATTAAATAGCATCTATTTCTATCATTACCTATATCTAATTACCATTATCTATTTATTAAATTAAACAGATATTTTATACAAGAATATTATGTACAAAACTTTCATTCACAATATGTAGCAATATAACAGTTTTAAATATTATAAAAGATGGCCTGTTAATTGGGCTGAAAACGTTTGTTTTTCAACCCAATTAACAGCAGAAGATTTATTTTTTGTTACAAATGTCTAACAAACGATAAGAATATAAGTGAAACCAAAGAAATAAATATAGTTAACGCGTCCCAGCCCGTTAACGAAAATAGATATTTATATCTTAATTAATTAATGCACTTTACGTCTTTTGTTCTTTTAGAAATGCTTTTCGAAAGTAGAAGGAAAGGAAGAATGGAAAGATAAACGTCACACTTACGCCAAGGAAGTCATTTACGGAATATACTAGAAGATAATTAATGAAATTATCGTCGTCTAAAAGTTCATTTTACTATTGCCTTGTATTATCGTTTAATCTAAAACATCAGTGTATCTTGCGAGTATTAAAGATGTTACATTTTACACCTCTGTAATTATTTGAAAAAAGATCCCTCCTTCTGCGGTCGGCGAAGACGGTAAGAAATCCGTCCAAATTAAACGATGGTAAATAAAATGAAGTCGACTCGATTAGATAATTTAGACTGGATAATTTAGAACCACCTCCGGCAGACCTTCCCGACATTCTTCGCTTTGTTAACGGGATTCCTCGTCTACCGCCGGTCCCGGGACAGCCGGATCGACGGGGCTCGGCGCCTGTATGTACGTTTACCGCACGACTTTTAATCGCGGATTAATACATATAAAAATATTTTCCGGTTACGATTTATAATAAAACCGGTGTTTTTATAAATCGTAACCGGAAAATATTTTTATAGATAATGGTAATTAGATATAGGTAATGATAGAAATAGATGCTATTTAATTTTATAAGGCAAACTTATACGTAGAAAATATATTGTAGGCTGTACGTAATACTATGAGGATATTGTACAAAGTCGCTATACCGGAACTTACAATATAAGCCTTATATACTTTTTAAAACTTTTATTACGAAAAACGAATTAATTATAGTGCGAGAGACCATATTTTACAGTATACTTACTAATATTTTATCGAAGGTTGTGGGTTGGTATCGGTTCAAAGCAAACATGGCTCCGCGGAAGCATTTTATGTATTTTTCATATTCCTGAAATAATAATCCGGTTAGTAACATATCACAAAACCAATTATTTTAATCATATTAATAATACGCGCAACTTACTTTCTGGTCGTATTTCAAATTGCAAACGTAATTATCGACTTCGTCTAAACTCTGGAAAAACTTTACTTGCTGAACGCAATTTCTGTAGAATTCTCTAACCTGAACAAGTAAATGAATAGATTATTATTATTAGCAATAGCAAGGATAAATATAATACATTAATAAAGCACTTACGAGTTCCATTCCATTGACTAACCCGCAAGAGATCATCTCGGAACGATCTTTCAAAGCTATATATAATGAAAAATTATAATGTGATCAGTCTATTATCCGGGCATATTTAATCTCAAACGGAAATTTATGATAATCTTTACAAATATATTACCACAATATCGAGCACTGAAAATGTCGACCGTATTGGGAGGATAAATGTTTTCTTCCCTCCAATTTTCTGAACAAACAATGGAAGAAAAGATTGAAGTTAAGGCCAGAAACCAAAATAAAATCATGTTTTCTGCACAGGTTTACAGATCTTCTACGACGTTTGCCGTTTACGCGCGGGGTTTATTTATACATCGATGGATAAGTACGTCAGAAGTAAACTTTACAAAAAATTATAATGTTTACTCCTCCCATTACAAGGAAATTTATACTTAAATCTTTTAATTTAAATAATTAAGATGTTATTGATCCGTCGTTACCGTTTGTCACGTTTATGTTTCTCTGATTGGAAATTTTAATTAAGGTCACTTTAAAATTCCTAACAGCAACATAAAAACTGCGTATGAAGAATTTAAAACTAGGCTAAGTTACTAACAGTACACAAAGAGAATACAAATTAAAATTTCAAAAATCAAGAATAAACAGAATATTAAATTACGATCCTTAAAATATTTTATTTTATTTATTTTACTGCAAAGTTTAATTTTAAAAAAGTAATGTATTTAATAAATATGATATTTAATATGATGTTAAATAAATAAATTATACATTTACATTTAGAAATAAAATAATTCTTATNGTATATGGAAAAATAAAAATCAAGTTTAAGTCATTTTATTCGACTTTACGTCTGTCCGCCACAAATATTGAAGTCGTAATATCACTAGATAAACGTTTAAAGCACATAAAATCATATTAAAATATATACAAGTATGTACTGTATTTACAGTACACGCATTCGTAAATTTAGATTACTTTTTTTGTACTATATTAAAAACTAAAATTTATTTGTTTGTAAGCTTAAAATAGATTTTTATTAACCATATATTATTTAAAATGCTTTCCTAGTGATAAGTAGATTCGGAGACAGGTAAATTCGACTTACGTCGTTTTTCGACTTACGTCGTTTTCCTGGAACCAATTACCGACGTAAGGCGAGGTATACCTGTACTTCCATTGTCGTCTTCATTATTCTCGTTATAACTTTTTCATACTAAACGGAAAATGAAAGTTATTCCTATAGATATTCTAGTAAATTATATCGTAGGTATATTCTAGAATATAATCTACTTAGTTCGAGCCCTCTAATCGGAAATGCTAAGCACCCTCTTTGACGGGTCACTCTGGTATCGTATTACCCATCAATCGGCATTAAACAGATTTTATCGCATTTAATTTTTATTACGACAATTCGTATGAGATGAAAATTTGCTCATTGGGGAATATTATTTGTACAAGTAGATAAGTGTTATATTCTGCAAGTTCAACAAATAGATTTTGTATAAAAGATAATTACCTATAATTGATAGCGAGGTTGCGGCCGAAGTAATAACGGTATTTAAATATGAACAATATATAATATACAGGGAGGAGATAAAATGAATAGTTGGCATCCAACTAGGTACAGTACAGTACGTTTTAAAGCATACTTACATCTGCTTTAAGAAAAGTCGAAGGATCGTCTTGGTTCAAAGCCATCAAAGCACCGCGGATGCATTTCATATACTTCTCGTGACCCTGGAAGTAAAATCATCGTTAACACGTCGTAGACAAATATATAATTATACTAAAAATAAATATAAATTACCGGATAGTTTTTTGCATTGCATATGAACTCGTGCATTTCTTCTATCGTCGGGAAAAATTTTACTTGTTGGGCGCAATTTTTGTTAAAATCGTTAATCTGATTATAAATTATCTTTATTATTAAGCATGTAATGTAAATCGAAACAAATTAATAATACTCACAAGTTCGAATCGATTTTCTATCGCACAATAACGAGCTCGAGATCGATCTTTCAGAGCTGCGTAAAATCAAAAGCTGAAGATAAATGCTTTTATTATTGAGATACGTCGAATTATGAATCGATAGAGTTATTACAATTAGTCATGGTAACCGTAATCAAATGCCAGAAGTACGGTTTGATTGCATTAAGATCTTACCACAGTATCGGTGAAGGATAAAATCCACCACATTCGGAGGGAAATCTCGTTTCTCATTCCAAATTTGTGAAGAAACAACCGAAGACGTCAAAACGAGAAGTGAGACCACGATCTGATTTTCTCCCATTAGTTTATCTTTCTTCTACTTCTATCGCATCTGTTGTCGTGGCATTTATATATAGCCTATATATTCATCGAAAAATAAATTAATATGCTAGAAGTAAACTCCCGTAAGAAAAGCTAGTTTTATTGCTTGTACGAGGAAATTTACATTAAAAGTATTATGACTTATGATTATAAGAAAACATATTATCAAGACACTATAAATCATTAAAGCTTATTTTTAAAACGAATTTAATTTGTAGTTTATGTCATTGTCGAAAATTTAGAGGTTAATCTAAAAGTCGTAAGACAGTCGAGGCCGGATGAAGATTTTTCGGGACACAGAGAAAAAATATTAGTCAGGCACCGAGATATTTGCAAAAATAATTTTTTAATCAAATTTTTTTATAAATTTGAATGTGCGGGCCTGGGTCCGACGTCCGAAAAATCAACATCTCAGCTGGCCCGGAAGACGAGGCAGATAAACAATAGAAAATTAACATTACATAAAAATAAGTAAAAATAAAAAGTTACAGATAGGCTAAATAGATTAATATGATACAATATTCCGGAAATTCTTTAATTCGAAGTTCTTTTTTCTATATATTTCAGAGCCGAGTGAAATAATAGTGAAACAAAATAATTAAATAAATATTAAACAAATTAATCATTAAAAATTAAATTTAATATATTTTAGAAATAAACGCTTTAACATTAATATCGCGAAGAGTTTAGTTTAAATTAAGCTTCAAAGGGAT
Organism: Centruroides sculpturatus; assembly: GCF_000671375.1. Lineage (NCBI taxonomy): Eukaryota > Metazoa > Arthropoda > Arachnida > Scorpiones > Buthidae > Centruroides > Centruroides sculpturatus. Next base: position 1,390,502 of record NW_019384307.1, read on the forward strand.
AAACAAAATTGTGCACCATACACACTAACTTCCATACGTACAATAAAAATCTTCGAGTTTTTTGAATTTCTCGGTGTTTCAAGGTCCCGAGTCCAAAAATCGTCGAAATCAGGAACTGTTTCAAACTACTTCAAGAATATTAAAAATGTAAATCGCAGGAATTTGTGAAAAGTACCATAAACATTAGGAACTATTGTTTAATGTTGTAAATATGTTTAATGGGACGAGGCTGAAAACATCAGTGCGATTTGCGTGCCTTCCCGGAAGAATTTCTACAGAATAGTACTCCCTACAAATTGTGTAGCTTCCATTGACAGCCAACAATTTTGAATTTTTTTTAATAAAATATATAATGCATATTGAATACATAAAATGTTGCTCCACAGTTTTCTATATCACTTTGTTCCTAATACGTTAAACACAAACCCAACAAATTTAGCATCGGAATGAAGACGAAACTCTTGTGTACTTAACTGACATTTCATTTACAAAAGAATTAAATTCTAATTATTAATGTTTTAACATCAGCAATATATTTTGCAGATTTCTGTTTCTAACAACTACAGTTTGTTTTAATATCATTTCAAACAATATTCAAGTAAGTGAAATTGATATAATTACGACCGAAATTTTTGTAAATTATCGGTAAATCTATATGTTAAAATGGTATCCTGCCAACTTCGTTTTTATTAAGTACATTGGCCTAGGAAACCTTTCAATGAGATCAAATAATGCATAAAGATGTTATCTGACCTAATGTCCTACGTGTTTCGTTTGATATTTTTTATCAAAACGTATTAATTATCATATAAAAATATAACAACCGGACCGTCGAGGAGATTAAAAAGTCGGCCACCGCTAACGGGGTCCCGAAATGGCCTCTGTGCTAGCCACTTGTAAAAATTTTTCCAGAGTGGTAAAACCCGAATATGTCAGAGACGAACTCGGCGGTCTCGCTGTCTTCGTACGTTCGAGGCAAAAGGAGTTAATAACTCCCGTAATTTTTGTCGCAAATTTCTGAAATTTTGCAGGGAGATTTGCTTATTAGAAGGATCGAAGCGATTAAATTTTGATGATTAAAGTCGAGGAGATGGGGAGACAAACGGGGTCGTGTGTATCTCCAGTAGTGTTGGACTTAATGACGATTTTACTCGTTAGTAGCATTTGCAATTTTTCTATAAAACGCTCACCTACCCACAAAATTAAGTTTTTTGCCATTTCATACTAATTAAAACATTAAAAGAGTTTAATAAAATGTGATAACAGATAGCGCCACTAAATGTTGCCGAGAAAATTAAGCAAGTTGCAGGATTTTTAAGTTTGGAGCAGGTTTCCTTTTGGGTAATTCCGCATGGGTTTCCGTTGTGGGCACCGCCTTCCATATTAAATACGGCGAATGTAATAAGAAATTTTATAGAAGTACAAAAGTTATTTATAATCTTTAGCCATAACCGAAAATACACTTTTTAGGAACCGAAATTTCAGCATTTACATAAATATCGATCTGAAAATATTTAATAACTGTCGACTATTTTAGATTTCAAATACAAAAAAAAAACAATACAAAATAAACATTTTGCAAGTTGCCCGAAGAGTACATGGTAAAAATGTTATTCTTACGAACAACGGTTACGGAAAATAGAAAATTAAAGCAAAACTTCGGCTAAAATAGTAAGAATTTGGAAAATCCCATTTTTTATTCAACGGTATTGAGAATAATGAGCTTAAATAAGGACGTCCGATCTAAAAATAAAAAAAGTCTCATAAACAATTTAACAACAACCACATAAATTAATATGAATGATTTTCCTCCTTTCCCAGCTTTTATTTAATATAAACTTTTTTCCAAGTTCACGAATGTAATAAAAACGTTTCTCGCGGTCATGCTACAAATGAAACGTTCTTCAGAAACATTCTATTTACTGAGAATCAATGAATGGCCACTATATTTATTGGACGACTCCACATATTTAATGATTATTTTAAAAATATTTCAAATAATACAAAATTAATTAAAATAGTCAAGGATTATATATATACATAGTATAGAAGCAACAATAAAGTCTTCTCCTTGCTCAAACTGAGAAATAAAACAGTCTTTACTGTGCTAAAATAGCGCTTCTATACTATAAAATTTACATTATAATACTTATTTCTCTAAAAAAACAACAAAATTTCCAAATAATGAACACAGTTGTCACTGGCCTAAGAGAATTTATATTGGTACATCGCATCTAATTCTTATCAGAGACAGCTACCTTTGGAAACTTAAAAAGTTTTTATTCGAGTAACTAAAAGAACGTCTTTCTACGATTAAAATCTACGGAGGATTAAATGGATCCACTGAATTTAAAGGTAGCATTACCCAATACTTCATAAGAAACATACGTGAAACCAGTTTTTGTCTAAGTTCGTATTTCGCACGACGTCTGTAAAATTTCCATCGTTTTTGATTGAAACAGATTCAACAACGGTTTTTCTTACCCGTTTTCACAGAATGCAAGAATTAGGTCCCCCGTTTCCAGACTAATTAGAGAATTTTTACGTTTAGTCAAACGAACTATTTTCAACGTTTCTGGAACGTTTACAATCGTTCTATAATTGAACCAATATTCGAATTTTATGTTCGAATTAAATTCGAACAAATTCGAACAAATTCAAACATTGTTCGAATTAAATTCGAACAAATTCGAAAAAATCGAACAAAACATTCGAAATAGAAAGCCACTTTCAACCACTTTCAAGCCCATATCTCCCGCACCCTTATAGCTATCGAGACGCAACCACCCCTATGCACGAATGGAGACTTGGGGC
>NW_019384307.1:1394296-1395256 GCF_000671375.1 Centruroides sculpturatus
AATGCAAGAATTAGGTCCCCCGTTTCCAGACTAATTAGAGAATTTTTACGTTTAGTCAAACGAACTATTTTCAATTTGATCAATTTTCTGGAACGTTTACACTCGTTCTATAATCGAACCAATTCGAATTTAAATTCGAATTCGAATACAAATTCGAATTTAAAACGGTTTGAACATTTTTATTTAAAATTGAAATAGAAAATGTTCGAAGTCAACCACTTTTAGCCCCCATATCTTTCGCCCCCTTATAGCTATCGAGACGCAACCACCCCTATGCACGAATGGAGACTTGGGGCTACCACCACATACAAACACCATTCACGTGCGATGTGTAGTTTTGTCGAAAAAGTGAAATATAGGGACATACATGTCCATTTTTATACATATATATAGATATAGATATAGCTTAGCATTTCAAAGTTTTTACAAAACTCGTCCCTGCTCTGAAAATAAAGCTTTTCGCCATTTTATAATAATTTATAATATATATAAAAAAAAATTAATGAAATATTGTAACAGATGGCACCACAGGCAATTTTAAACGTTTCCGGAAAAGTTAAGCAACTCGTTGCTGCACTGTCGTTATGATGTTATAATAATAGAAGTTTGTAAAATTAAAATATACTGTACTATACAGTAGAGTCACGCTTGTCCTAATTAATTGGGACTGAGCCCTGTTCGGATTAGCAGATTTTCGGATTAGCCGAATAATTGAAATAATGCAGAAGCAAACAGTAAAACAGGTCTGGTGTATATAGATCCAACATCATCAATGACTTTTGTTTTTGTTTTTGCGTATAAGTACTTGTATAGATCTGCTGTTTTAATAGGCCATGTCCGTAGCTGATTTATTCATTTTCTACAGTATTAGTACAGTACTACAATAAAATAAAATTTTTTTGTTGTAAAATTCTAAATCGTTTTGTACCATTAATACCATTTAAATTCAACTGGAAAATA
>NW_019384308.1:0-14572 GCF_000671375.1 Centruroides sculpturatus
GGAAATAAATAAATAACCTAAATATACTACATTTAAAACAGAATAGAAAAATATCATTCTAAAATTCAAGTGTTTTTCTATACGCAATAGTTGGATAAGGCAAGATCTACCAATGGGTATTGCGTGCCAGGACTTTCTATAGGAAACTAGCCTCTATTTTGGTATTAGACAAGTGAAGAAAACCCAGAAAACTCCAGTGGAAAGCCCTTTGGTGAGGTGCAAACCCGTGACCACAAACTGGATCAGAAACTTCTAGGAGGAATTTTTAACATCTCTTACACGGTGGCATCTGCCTCCATATGCCTCAAAATAAAGACCGATTGCGTCGTGGTCCTCCTCACATTTTATTTTATCCCGAAGTGTAATATAAAATGAATTGTAAAGGATAATTTAAGAAGATGTCCTTAAATTACATTCGCATTTTTCTTCAAATTTTTACTTTCCTTCCACACTTGTCCCAGTCCCATTTCTTCATCGGATGTCTTCTAGAATTCGACTCCATTAAAACATTTAACACTTTATGAAATAAACATACAAATAAATATAATAAAATGCATAAACTCTATAAAGTTTAATTAATTAAACCACTCCGGAAAGTCCCTAACACCTAAATAGAGACCAATTTCCCATAGTAAATTCTTCCAAAAGGCACGATTTTAAAGATACGTTGCTATTTGGTTTATTTGCCTCGGAAAATTACTCGAAATCGGATACTACTCGTTAACAGTCTAGAGATATTTTATTTTTAGATTGAACATTTTAAAGTTTGTTCAAGTTTTCGTAACTCTCTCCCATCTTCGGATATCTAACAAAATTTGATTCCCGTTAAAACCTTTATCATTTTATGAACGTAACATTCAACAATGTCATACAAGGGAAGGAAACATTCAAGAAATTTTGAGATAAATATAATAAAATGCATGAAATAAACGAACGTCCACTGAAACTCAATTTCATTCCTCTTCTTGTATAGCATTGGTGAACTTGTGGTAATCTTTTTCCTCCTTTTCTGTGTGGTCGCCATTTATGGACAGTCTTTAACACCTAAATAGAGACTAATTTCCCATAGTAAATTCTCCCAAATAACACGATAAAAAAAAAAGCTTTATTTTGTGTTTGCAACGAAAAGTAGTAAGGGAGATCGGGGCAACTTCGGCATGCGGGGCAAGTTTGTCAACCGCTTTTTTTAAAAAACAAATTAAAAGGAGACTTTGGTTATAGGTTAGGCAGTTGAGTTTTATTGGTGGCTTGTTGAGTGTAGTGTTTTTATTGTTCTCCAACAAGCGTAGTTGAATTATCAAGCAAATTTTCATTTTCGTTCAATTCCATATAATATTTTTTTTCCATTTATATTGAATTGGCAGGTTTTGTTATAATTCCATGATAACGAAAGTTACTTTTCCTGTTAGAAGGATGTAACTTCAACTTATTCACGTGGCCAGATCGTGGCTTGGCATTCTGTTCTCAGGGTTGTACTTAATGTTTCGAAATCATGACTAGCGGGGTAAGATCGGCAACATAAAGCCACATTAGAAGCAAAGGATAAAAATCAAACAGATGATAAATGAAAACATGTTTGCATTTGTTATTCATGTATATATGTCTTTGAACTTGCATTTCGTTGTAATAATATTAAATGGGTGTTGGATTTGTATTTCTTTGTTTTAATAGTGAATTCCAACTTATACATTGTTAATAACATAATTTTATATACGTGCCTATCTTGCCCCATTACTGTTGCCCCTATACCAGGGGCAACTTTAATAAAAATAATTAAAATAATTACAACTTTACAAAAAGAGAGAAGTTGCCGATCTTGCCCCTATACCCGGGGCAACTTCGTCAATTTCTCTCTTCTTGTAAAGTTGTAATTATTTTAATTATTTTTATTTCCAAACTGATTTTAACCAGTTCTATAGTAAGGTAACATTCCAATAGACAATATGCAAAGCTTTTTTTTCAGTTTACAGCAGTATTTATTACACAAAATTTAAGTAAAGCTTAACATGCCGATCTTGCTCCGATCTCCCCTAAATAGCCATAATTTAACTAATTTTTTTCTTTCCAACTTCCTACTGATCGGTAGCTGGTTTTTTAAAAATATTAAATATTAAAATTTGATATCAATAACAATTAATATTCGTTCTGATCTCAAAAATTCCTAGAAATCTCGGGTTTTATTATTCAATATTCCGCTTTTCCAGAAATGGAAATTGCCAGGAGATTAAATAACCGTGATGTAAACTACTAAACATCGACTAATGAAAATGCAAAATTGCAATGAACAAATCAAGTCTTCTAGAATTTTGCATTATACCAGCGATGTGCATTATACTTTTAAATAAGATTCATTTATTTGTGAAACATTTCGCTTTCAAAACTTTACATATTTTAATATTAATCTTTCCATTGTTTTTATTATATAGTAAAACATGAAATGGATGCGATACGTTTGTGTTAGAATGTATAACAAGTATGGGAAATATCAGGCCGGATGGACGAGGCGGTTATGGATTGAATGAACCGGTATGAAGATCCGGAATTGAATTCAAACGAACAATTTTTCGAAGAAAATTTGCCCGGGATTTCTCGGATTTCGTCCCTCTCCAACACCCCCGCTGTAGACCTGGCCAAACCTGTGATGGGCTTAAAATTAACCTCCTCTTGGCACTTACAGGGCGGACAGTCTAAAAGAGCTAAAAAAGGATTGAATCATACAGTTCATACTATTATTGAGCTATTTATAAACGAGTACACAATTTATTATGTGAAGTTAAAAGCGTGAAATTATAGTGATGGGTACATTTAACACAGTGGAATAAGACAGCCGGCGACATAGTCCTTTTCATTTCAGACGGATTATGTCATTGATTTAATTATGTCATAATACGTTTGAAATGAAACGGGCTATGTCATTAGATTGTTTATCCAGCTGTATTAAAGCCGTTTACCAGGCAACGCGCTGTTTATAAATTACATCCGCACTTTTCTTTTTGCATTCTCCTTTCTCCATTGTCTCAATTTGTCCAAGTTCCGTAACCTGTCTCTCCGTTGGGACGTCCAACAAATCTTTATTACTTTACGAATAATAAAATGTATAAACTATGTAAAATTTAATAAAATTAAATTGACGTCTATTAAAGTTCAACTCCTTTCATCTCTCTTGTCCCACTTGTAATAACCCCTCATTTATGGACAGCTCCATATTGTTAATGCCTCATTTACAATTTAGTTGTATTTACTCCTTAAATCATTCCGAATTTACTTAACGATATTATTGTGATTTATAACATTAATTTTATTTTAAGAATTTGTAGATTTACATGCTACAAAAGATTTAAGAAATTCATAATAACTTAGTGCCATTAAAATGTATGAAATGCAAGCACGCGAATATTTTACTTTCATGATGAAATGGAAATGAATTAATACAATTTTATGTGCAATGTAAATTGCCTGTTATGTCAGAAGCTGAAATGCTGCAGTTGGCTCAGTCTATTTCTTCTTCTTCGTCCGTTCGCTTTTTTTCACTTTTTTGCCTATTTTTTCTTTTGTCTGCACACGAATTCTAAATTTAAAAAACATTTTTCTTTTCAAAGTAAAAATGCGGGTAATTTTTCTAATAACAGATTTATCATATTGCATTTTATTATGCAACAGTCTCGTTTACAAATTCTGATGGGTAAGAATTAGTTTTATTGCTATTTTATTTCGAACGACATCACTTGGCATTATTAATTTGTAACTCACTCCAAATTACTTTTCATTGTCTAGAAATTGTAAAGTTAATTTCTTATTCGGTATTCTTTCTCTAAATTATTCTCATGAATTCGGACAGGAATTCAGAAATTTGCTTAAATTGTTTTTTCCATCCCTTCTTGGCCTCAGCTTCGATTTTTGGTTACGAACCTTTTGTAAAATGCGGTTGCATTTATCGAATGACTTCTGGTTCATTCGTCGAAACCTTCAAAAAGGCATATTATTACATGGTCGAGTTGTTTCTATGGGGGAATTTCTTTCTAACTCTATTTCAAACCATTCCAAATATAAACAAATTTGCCCCTTGTATTGGATTTTTTTACCTTTTTGGAAGTGACGTCATTTTTAATAAAATTACCTTAACTCTTCTTAGTTTCGGTATAGCGCTTACATTCAGTTGGATGCAAAGAAAGAAAATTTGCTCGTTCTTAGATGTACGCATTTTCAATGAATCAGAGAAAATAAAGATGCAACGATTCTTTCACAAAATTTGGATCACAGGCTTGATTCTTACTTATGATTTTAATGTTGGATTTCAGTTTTTAAATTTGTTCATTTTCTATCCATTCTATGATAAAATTTGGCATTTCAAACACGAAAGATTATTCTGTAGTTTAAACTACGGTATCTGGATTTTCTTTTTGAGTGGTACATTATTTCACTGCTCTGTAATACTTTTCTGCCTTTTTTATATGATACGTAAAGGATTCCTGAAGATTTCCGAACATCTTCGAGCATTGAAATTCGATTGTTACAATTTAAAAAATGAATTAGAAACGATTATTATTCAACATGACGATTTATGGTTATATCTGAGCAATGCTAACGAATCTGTAGATTATCTAGTGCTTATATTATATTCACTATTATTGTTAGAAACGAGCCTCATGTATGTCGCCATGTTGTCTTCGAATAATTTTCTGGAGGCAAAATTCATGAATCTTGTCGGTTCATACATGTATTCTGTCGGATGCGTTATAATCAGCTTTTTAATGGCGTCAATTATATCGGCAGTAAGTATATGTTTATTGAATATTCTTATTTGTTTCATAATGTAGTAAAAACAAATAAATTTTCTTTGTAGATGCAGAATTCGTTTCAAGATATTAGAAAATTTTCTGCTTCGAATTTGGATATAAAATACAAATTAAAAGTTTGAATCATTTTAAATATTGTTGTTTATTTTATAAAACTAGCAATTAATAATTCGAATTTTTTATTAAACAGATTGTAAACTTCATGAAAAGATTTGGAAAGGTTTCTTTAACACTTTCTATTGTGGGTTTCTTTTGCATCACAAAAAAGTTTCCTATAAAGGTAAATACGTCATTATTATATTGTGCAGCGGTTTGAACCAGTTATTTTATATATCTAGTCGACATCTTTACTTTTTGTTTCCGTTCTGTAAGCGCTAAGAAGGTCTTTTTATGAAGCTTTACAAAAAGAGGCTTTTTCAGTGTATCGTCAATTAGTATATGCCAGGCACAAAACGGAGCAATCAGGTGTGGGACAGGGTTCACCATATCCTGTACAGATTTTCCGTGAAAAGTTTTTGAGGCTATTCCAAAGTTGTAGTGTGATGCCTTAACCTTTCGGCCATCTTGGCTAACTAACTTACTCTGATATTTCTAATAATGCTGATAACAGATAATTTATATAAATTAATATACATAAAGAAAGCTTTAAACATTCCGGGACGTCATGAAATCTAGTTTGAAAAACACTATTAAAGCCTTTTTGCAATATTTTACAGCTCGAATAAAATAATTTAAAATATATTTTTAGATGGCGAGTTGTCTTAATTCCGTATTTGAAGGATTGCTGAATATTAGAAGTGTGAAGAATCCAGAAGGAAAATGTAACGAACCGTCCAGAAGCGGTGCTTTTCTTAAAAAAAATGAATCGGTCATTTTTAATGCTTTGCAGAAGTTGTTCACAAAACAATATTATGAACAATTGTTTGAATATTAGTATGAGATTTAATATAATTTTATATTCAGTGAACCCTCGATTTAACATTCTCCGATTTAATGAACAAAATTTTTTTTCTACAGTTAAAATATAAAGCCTTTTAGAATACGTTAAACGGTTGGGACAACGAATCAAACAGTTCGACATCGTACATGATAATAGTATATTATTCTTTCTTATACATCATAACATTTGAAGACATCTTGTACATTTTAAGTTTTTTGTTAATTAATATATGTTTTTAAAACTGATTTCTCACAATACCGTTAGAGCGAGGGTTTACTGCATATTCATAAACAATTAAGAAATAGACATTGAGAAATGTGCATAAAGTTACCTAATCCAGCGGTTCACAACCATTTTTTATTAGCGTACCCCCGTGGCATTCCCAACTTACCAACGAGCAACGCATGCGAAAATCTCGCCCTGTCTGTTTGTAGAGAGTGTCGCCATTTTGAATTTTATTTTGATTCGGTTCTCGGTCCTCTGAGTACCTACAAGTCTGGTTTTTTTTATGCGCGCATGATTTTGGCTCCTAATACTTTCTGCCAAATTGCAACTTTTTACATATACCTCTAAGCTGGTAACACAGTAGACAGTGCAATTTTATAAACAAGACATAGTCTTGTCAATAAAAAATTAATAAAAATATTGAATAAATAAGGAAAAATTACAGCTTGTAGAAAAAAATCTGGAGAAACTAGCTATGCCCTTTTCTTTGCTAACAATAAAAAATACTTTTTATAAATAAAATAATACTTTTTTCAAACAACACGTGGGGATATTGTTGAGAGATAATAATAATAACGGTAACACATCCCACCATCAAAAGTCCATAGCGTAATCACTAATCACACATAATGGTATCCCCACTAGCATTGACCGACTGCGCAACATTTATTGATCTGTTGCATTGTACAGTACAATCGGCAGCATAAGTTTTTATTTCTATTTTTGCATTTTGAAATGTATAATAAAGTTTGTGATTGTTGCAAGGAACATTTTTTACCTAATAATTTTTTAATACTATTAATTTGTGATACAAAATATATTATTTTTCTACCATAATAACAAACTTTCTTCGTACCCCTAAACAACCTATCGCGTACTCCCAAAGGTACGCGTATTCCGGGTTGGAAATCACTGACCTAATCTATCGTTATTTACAGTAAAGTTTTTCAAACGAGAAATAATTCTTTTTTAATTCATAGATTTTGGAAATTGCAAAGATTGCACACCGTAAAGCACTTTTCTTAATTGTTTATTCTTTTTGCTCTGTGGATACTATGAAAACCTTTACCATACCACTGTAGTTTAGCGAGCTTATAATGGGAGAGCTGGGTGGTGAGGGACTGATTACCACTCGAAAATTTCCTGAGGTCACTGTCCAGATTCAATTCCGGAAACACCATAGTAGCAATCGATGTATTTACTGTGTAGTATTTTAGAAAAAAGTTTCCTATATATAGGAAACTTGTCAATGCCCAAGGTATCGCGCTTTCAGTTGTCTTGCAAATTTGGTAGTATATTTTAGTAGTTCAATCCAAATTAGTTATAATTAATAACATAAGTGCACTGGTATCTGTTGCATCGGCAGAACGAGCATTTTCAAAGTGAAAATTGATCCAAAAATATCTCCAAACAACATTGTGCCGACAAATACTTTCTTCACTTTCGATCTTGTTTATTGAAAGAGATATTGCTGCAAAAGTACTTTACTGTTTTATAATTTCATTAATTAAAAGCTGCTAAATGGAGAAGAAAAGTCTTGTAGGAGAATTTCTGTACAGTTACTCAATTTTCCAATTTATTATAAAACTATAAACATTTTTCTTTCTTTATTGTTTTATATTCTGTTTCTCTATTTAAAATATTCATATTAGTAGATCTATATAAATGGCACCATCTGCGGTATTGCTCTTTTAATGATCTCAAATAAGATATTTGGTCTAGGGCCACGCCAATTCTATTGATGTGTATGAACTGTATAAAAAGGATAAGTTGTCATCTTTTATTCATTATTAAGTTATGTTTTAGATACTACATAACAAAAGCACTCAAATAAGATTTACATGAATCCGAATAGTCAGTAGTATCATAAAATTATTATGAACTACAGCTGTATAGTGGACTAGAAAACACACTGTTATTGTAGAGTAACATTGTAATATCGCTGTTTTTACAGTAGAAATGTTGGTATAGAATTTACTTGTTTTCATAGTATTAATATAGTAACAATTAAACAAAAAATCCAAAACTCTTTTAAATTGATGATAATATGCTTTATATTGTAAGAAAAAATATGCCTTAACTTTATTTAATTAGTAAAGTGTATAAATAATATTTCAAGCTGAAGAAATTCGTTTGATAATGCTTACCATTATCTCGTTATTCCTCTATGGGATAAGCCTACTTATGTAAAAGATTAAAGTTGTTTTATAAGAAGTATTTATAAAAAGTAATTTATGAAAAACGTTACAGTAAAATCTGTGTAAACCAAAGTTGCATGTTATCAAATTATTTTTTCCGTTTTGAACAGGTTCCGTTTTATACAAGTTGTGTTGTATAACTTAAATAATCTGTATAGAATTATAATCTAAATAGAAATTCAGTCTTACAAAATAAATTTAATTTCTGTACAGTAATTTGAATTTGTCTATATACTTATTGATTATACTAGTATATACACTCATAAAAGGAAAAAACGTCATGCATCCATGTAGAATTGCTAAATTACTGCAAAACTCAGCATATAACTGTTTTAGATAAATGGGGAGAGAGGGGAGGGAGAATGCGAAAAGAAATGTGCTGATGTAATTTACGGACAACGCGTTGCCTGGTAAAACGGCCTTAATACAGTTGAATAAGCAAGCCAATAACATAGCCCGTTTCATTTCAGACGTATTATGAAGTAATCAAATCAATGACATAATCCATCTGAAATAAAATAGGCTATGTTATTGACTTGCTTATTCCACAGTATTAAAGCCGTTTCCCCAGGCAACGCACCCATTACTATAATTTTTCGCTGTAACAACCGTTTATAATTTCACACAGTACAGGGTACACTCGCTTATAAAAAGCACGATTATAGTATAGTCTTTATGTATCAATCTTTTTTTAAGCTTTTTTTTAAGGACTGTCCGTCCCGTGGGCGCTAACAGAAGGTTGATTTTAAGCCCATCACGGGTTTGGCTTTGTCCATAGTGCGGGTGTTGGAGATGGACGAAATCCGAGAAATCCCGGGCAAATTTTCTTCAAGAAATTGCTCGTTTGTATTCAATTCCGGATCTTCAAACCGGTTCATACAATTCATAACCGTCTCGTCCATCCGGCCCGATATTTTCCATAATTTTTATACNTATTTTCATTTACAGTCGACCCCCCTATAAGATATAGATACGTTCCATTCTTTAGGAATCCGATTTCTTACGAATCCTTCCAATCACAACCCGTAATGAAAAATTATAGGGGGGTCGACTGTATTTTCTAAAAGTTACATTTAACGCGATGCTTTTATTTACGTTGTTAACCCGCAGTGATCTAATGAATATAATTATATGTATAAGAGGAAGTGGTAATCTTACTGATAAAACTCATCTTCAACAAAATAATAAGCAAAAAATTATATCGCATCGAATAACTTCGACAAAAATCTTGCTGTGACAATCGCCAAAACTATATTATTAGCAATTATTGTTAACGCAACAATAGACGAAATGGGTATTGTTGCGCGGCGCGTCTGACGCGCGTTACGCGCGCGATAACCAGTTAATTGCCAATTACATTATAACAAACCTGATATAAATGTGTAGGATGATTACTTCTGTTTTGTAATACTATTTCCAAGTGATTTTGTTATTATTCATTTGTAAAGAGATTGAATCCGAACCTCGATTTAATATTTACCTCGGCTAGAGGCGTCGTCGCGTTGCATTTTTTTATTATTCTCGATTCGTTTATTAGTCTTTATTACTATTGCTTTGTGTCCACTGGGTGCAAAAAGTAAAATAAAATGCAGGCAGTAAAAAACGTTAAAGGAATGGTGTCAGAAAACAATTTTAGATCATATTCCGATTGCTTCTTACGTAGATATTTCGTATATGTGTCAGGTTTTCTATACGAGGCAGCTAAATTCTCTCTTAAATCTATATCTTTATTTGGAATCGTAAGAAGACAATACACTCTTATGTTGCTTCTTTTAACCATTGAAAACTTAACTGATGAAGTAAAATTTTTCTGAATAAAACGACTTATGACACGGGTTGAGAGGCCAAAATCCTTCATCCTGGGTTTTGTTGCGGCCGGAACAGATTTCGAATGTGGCTCTCCATCTGTAGTATTCTTTGTGGGTGTCCTTCATGCCCACGATCATCTTTTCAATATGTGGCATCACACTATCCAAGATTGGCTTTGGGGNTCCATTGCAATTTTGCATTTTCATTAGTCGATGTTTAGTAGTTTACATCACGGTTATTTAATCTCCTGGCAATTTCCATTTCTGGAAAAGCGGAATATTGAATAATAAAACCCGAGATTTCTAGGAATTTTCATTTTTATTGATATGAAATTTTAATATTTAATATTTAAAAAAAAACAGCTACCGATCAGTAGGAAGTTGGAAACAAAAAAATTAATTAAATTATGGCTATTTACTACTTTTCGTTGCAAACACAAAATAAAGCTTTTTTTTACCTGTTTCCCAAACTAGAAGGACTTTGTTTGGAGTGACTTTTGGCAGGATTTTCTATGGGAAATTGGTTTCTATTTAGGTGTTAGGGTCTGTTCGTAAATGGCGACCACACTGGAAATGAGGGATATTACCACAAGTTCAACAATGTCATACAAGGAGAGGAGTGGGATTGAGTTTCAGTGGACGTACGTTTATTTCATTAAACTTTATACAGTTTATGCATTTTATTATATTTATTTCAAAATGTCTTGAATGTTTCCTCCCGTTGTATGACATTGTTGAATGTTTCTCGTTCATAAAATGATAAAGGTTTTAACCTCTTCCAGTTTCTCCTATATAACTCTTCCGGTTAGCACACATACAGGATATTTCTTAAATGATTCCTGCAGCTTCCAATTGTTTTCCAGTCTTCTTTATCTATGATGTTAATTATATCCTTTTTTTGTTTTTTGTTTTTTTTTTGTTTATTATTTATTTGTTTATTAATTATTTTAATTAATTATTCATTTATACCACACATTCTCTATATCACCCCTAAATCGCCTTAATTACAATACGACGAATTGTACTTCAGAACTAAACATATAATCAATTTGAACTCCAAGCGTGTCTCAGCCGATCGTGCTACAATGCTGCTTGACCCGAACAAATAACTCACCTGTTACAAGACTCTACAAGAAGTGGAGTGAACCAGACCGCATTGGCTAGCCCACTGCATATTTATCATAAAACTAAAGTGCCTCAATTTTGGATACAATTCTCTATATTGGCCAATGGAAACAATTGGTTTAATTGGTAAAATAAATTAGCCACAGCGAGATGATCCAAGGCAGCGAAAGCAATACAGGCAATGGAGAATTGGAAGTGCATGCAATAGTAAATTCAACAGACAAAGAATATATCAGAAAATTTAGGGACATTTCTCATTAACTTCAATTGAAAATATATATGGTGTCGTCGCTTGCATTTTACTTATAGTAAAGTAATTTACATCATCTGTATAATATAAAGTGATAAATTGGAAAATAAATAAAAACATCACACAAAATCCGAAAATATCAATGTCGTTTATTGATTTAATCAATTTAAATACATGGATTTTAATTTAAATGTATTAATTAGGAAATTAATAATTTTGTTTAATTACACGTCAATTTGAAAATCGTCATTATTTAATGAAATGTGTTCAAAATTTAAAGATAATCATTATTACATTTGATTAGAAATTTTCTAGTTTCATTGTAAATAATTTCTGAACTTCTAAATTCGATTATCTTCAGGATTTTGTTTTCCTTCATTTAAATAAACTTAAATTTAAAATTTTTCAAATTTCGTTTCCTGAAAACATGAAATAAATTGAAATTAAGATACGGAAAAATCTGTTATTTTCTAAATTACTTATACCAATAAATTAATGTCAGAAATTTGTATTTCATCTAACAATTAAGATATAAAATTGTGGTATTTACCCAACAGATTAAGTTATAATTAAAATATAAAAGTTATAAATAACTTCCACAAATGCACGAATTTAAACACGGATGTACAAAACCATTGAACACGATAAAGTATAATATTTTAAATCAAAAATATCAATTGACTAACTCAAAATAAATGGGTTATTTCAAAACATTTGTGTAAAACAATTAAAGTTTGTTCAATGAATTAGTCACACGATTATTGAAGTGTCATAGAATTAACAGGGGTACGACGTTGCACTCTGTATGATTCACCTTTATGATTGCATTGGGTTGATGAGATACGACAACGTAACACACCTGTTGTATGCTAAGAACTTGTACTTCCCGTTAAGAGTTTGTGGAAACTGTTCATATATAGATGTAGCCAGAAAAATTCCACAAGACAAATGATAATGGGCACGAGTGCATTATTATTTCTATTCTCGATATTAATAAACAGAAAAAGCCTTACCCAGATTAATATTGGGGACGTCAACACATTATAAGAATTAAAATTCACTTTTATATCCCTTATATCCATCGCATTAATCTTTTGGTTTAATGCACGGAAAAATGAAAAATGTCATTCTTCTGAGAATCTGCATCACAACGTCCAAACATTTTGGAGGTTCCTAAAAAAAAGTATAAATATTTTAATACATCCAATATAATATAAAACAATTTTCAAGTATCTTAATAATATAAAACGAAATATTCTAGGCTTATATATAAAGTGTTTTTTGTTTGCAACTGAAACTTGTGTGCAGAAATAATTAATTGTATTCGACATCAATTAAAAAACTTTTAAACTTATAAAATATTTCGATGTAAAAATGACAAAATATACTCCAAATTAGTAAACAATTTATTTAATAAATGAACATAAATAAAGATATGTGATTATATTTTATATAACGACGTTTGAATACTAATAAATGAAATTGCCCTACGAAAGAATCGAACGGTTAGAAACGGCATAAAAAATCGCTATTAGAAAGACACTCATTGTTATTTCTAAGTGTTATCAATAATACCTAATTGTGAAAATGTATTTTAAGTTGTAACATTTCTAAACGTTTTGAAATAAAATAATTTTACATAAAAATGATTAATTGTCATGGACAACATTAAAAAAATGTTCATTTACAAAATCTCAAAGAGTTTAAATTAGTAAGTTAATTGTAAATTCAGATAAATATAAATAATACTTGCAACCAGTTTAATTACAGTATTTCACGATTATTACAGATTTGGAATTCCAATTTTATAAAATGAATAGTTATTATATTAATTTACAGATATTATTTATAAATGTCGAAAAAGTAGGAATAAGTCTGGTGGAAAAGTAGAAATTTCTTACGTTTTTAACAGATTCCGAAATGATTTCTGCTCCAACGAAACTTTTATCTTCGTCGTTTTTCGTTTCTCGGAAATGAATTTCCTTTGTGAAATTCTCAGTTTCATTCTTTGTTGGATCTTTGTTTTCTTCCTCACTTTCTTCTACAAAAAAGACAATCTTACTGTTTAAAACGTTTCTCTTAAAATTTCTATTGAAGCTATAAACTGCTACATCAAACACGACAAAGTATAATTAAGATTGGGTCTGTCAATGTATTAAAACTCGTCAGAACTACTTTAATATATAAATGTGCTTTACGGCTAACAACGTGTTATTATTTTCAAAGTAAAGTATTCTGGAAATTTGAGAATTCTTCGCATATTAAAACAATGTTTAGTTATACAAATGAAGAAAAGCATGAAAGAGATAAATATAACGTATCTTACCTTCTTTACATTTCTTCACTGGAATCGTTTCCTCGCCATTGCCAGGTGTTATCATTTCATCTTTGTCTGATGAATGGGATGGTTCAATATTTACATCAATTGGTGATTCACTTTCGGGTAAGGATTCAAATATATCACCGAATATCGATACGTCAGTTTCAGTATCGACCTCATCAGATTTTTCATTGGAATGAAAGTCATTGTCATCTTCACTTATTGTAGTGCTCGTTTCTAATTCATCGCTTTCGGATAGCTCGGACAGTTCGTCTTCGATATAATAAAATTCTTCTTCCTCGTATATCACTTCTTTGACTAACGATGTTTTTTCTAAATATCTAAAAGCGCATTTCAGAGGTCTTTCGTAGAATTCGTCCTTTATCCACGCGGGAGGCATATTCAGGAGATCGGATTTCGTTGGAAACTAAAATTTAATTTTAAAATATTTATTAAGATTTAGTAAATTTACACATTCAATTCAAACAGTATTTGACAGTTTTTAGTTAATTTATTTAATGGCCTTTAAGAATATTTTCTTATACATTTGGCCAATTTATATCGAGTGTTTTTTACAATGTCTACTGCTATTACAATGTTGTATTTATTAAGCGATGTAAATATCAAGAAATTTGCCGAAAAGAATAATCTAATCATATGTAAACTTACAGTAATAGAAACTTCGTCGACATCGAAATCTTCCGATTCGTCAATTGTGGTGTCTCCTGTTACGTTCATTGTTGTTTCAGTTTGTTTAACTTGCTCCACAATTTCTTCTGTATTGAAAGATGCGGAATTATCCGTATCAGAATCACTTGTATATGAAATTCCAGGTTCTGATTCCACTTCTAAAGTATAGCAATGCACGAAAAAAAAACACTAAACTTTATTTCAAAGTGATACAAAATAT
>NW_019384308.1:17565-26857 GCF_000671375.1 Centruroides sculpturatus
GGAGACCTGGCCTTGTCCAAAATGGGTCTAAGAGAAGGTGTTCGTTTGTGTTTTCGCAAAGGTGAATAATTTAGGTGTGTCTGGTGATGCTACTACCATCCCTTTCAATTTTAGCTCCCTGGCTAGCGGTGTTTTTGTAAAGCGTTTGACTTGAGCCTGTAGTTTGTAAACGTATCCGTCGTTAATCGGCTCGCATTCCGTATCGTTGATGTATTGTTGCATCAGACCTCTATAGGTGGTTTCTTTTAAGAGTACTAATGATCTGCTCTTGTCCGCTTTTAAAACGATGATGCCTTCCCTGGCTAGGCATTGTTTGGTTTTTTGTAAACATTGCCAAAATCCTTCATCCTGGGTTTTGTTACGGCCGGAACAGATTTCGAATGTGGCTCTCTATCTGTAGTATTCTTTGTGGGTGTCCTTCATGCCCACGATCATCTTTTCAATATGTGGCATCACACTATCTAAGATTGGCTTTGGGGTACCTGGAGTGTACATTGGGCCATTCGCTAATGTGTCAAGTAGATAATCAGGTGGAGATATGTTATCCCAACATACTAATGGGATTATAGGTACTTCTTCTCTAAGCGGTCTCTGCTTTTTTAAAATCCAATTCATTTTCTTCCTGTACTTTACTGTCAGGTTCTTCTCTAAAATTTCTTGATATATAACGGCCCTTTTGTTTGCTTCCTGTAACGTCGATACATTTTGCCCGAATAGAATATTTTCTTCTTTAATTAGTTTATCGAGTTTGGAATATACGCATCTTCTTGTTGTTCTAATTGCTTTCCTCAAACAGAGATATCTTAACTTCGGTAATAGGGACTCACATCCTTTTGGGAGATGTATGCGGTATATGGTCATGGGAAGACCCTTTTTCTCTGACATTCTAATAAGAAATCCATTTTTGCTCTAGCCCTAGTTAGGGTTAGCACCAGTTTTTTGTATGCGTTAGCCGGCATAGCTTTGTAATTCAAAAATCTTCTACTCTGAAGGGGCTAGAGCAAAATTGGATTTCTTATTAGAATGTCAGAGAAAAAGGGTCTTCCCATGACCATATACCGCATACATCTCCCAAAAGGATGTGAGTCCCTATTACCGAAGTTAAGATATCTCTGTTTGAGGAAAGCAATTAGAACAACAAGAAGATGCGTATATTCCAAACTCGATAAACTAATTAAAGAAGAAAATATTCTATTCGGGCAAAATGTATCGACGTTACAGGAAGCAAACAAAAGGGCCGTTATATATCAAGAAATTTTAGAGAAGAACCTGACAGTAAAGTACAGGAAGAAAATGAATTGGATTTTAAAAAAGCAGAGACCGCTTAGAGAAGAAGTACCTATAATCCCATTAGTATGTTGGGATAACATATCTCCACCTGATTATCTACTTGACACATTAGCGAATGGCCCAATGTACACTCCAGGTACCCCAAAGCCAATCTTAGATAGTGTGATGCCACATATTGAAAAGATGATCGTGGGCATGAAGGACACCCACAAAGAATACTACAGATAGAGAGCCACATTCGAAATCTGTTCCGGCCGTAACAAAACCCAGGATGAAGGATTTTGGCAATGTTTACAAAAAACCAAACAATGCCTAGCCAGGGAAGGCATCATCGTTTTAAAAGCGGACAAGAGCAGATCATTAGTACTCTTAAAAGAAACCACCTATAGAGGTCTGATGCAACAATACATCAACGATACGGAATGCGAGCCGATTAACGACGGATACGTTTACAAACTACAGGCTCAAGTCAAACGCTTTACAAAAACACCGCTAGCCAGGGAGCTAAAATTGAAAGGGGTGGTAGTAGCATCACCAGACACACCTAAATTATTCGCCTTTGCGAAAACAGAAACGAACACCTTCTCTTAGACCCATTTTGGACAAGGCCAGGTCTCCAACACAACTTCTTGAAAAAGCGGTTCATAACATTTCATCAGATCATATGAGGGATTACGATCTAAACGTCAAAAGCCCCAAAGAACTTATAAAAATATTAAGGCAAACACGGGTAACGGAGTCGGACCACATCACAGTATGTGATTTTGAATCATTATACCCTTCGATCAAATTGCAACCTTGCTTTTGCGCTCTAAGGGATCTCCTATTGAACAAATTTAGAACACCTACACATCGAAAACAGATATTGGAATTAGCGCATCTTATGTGATACAACTCCATATTCCAATTTAACAACAAGACCTATTTACAAAAACGAGGGGTACCCAAGGGCAGCCCGCTGTCTAGCGACTTATGTGAGCTGGTATTACGTAGATTGAAAGAAACAGTCATACCAAAGTATAGTTCTAATATAATTATTTATAAGAGATATGTGAACGATGTCTTTATTCTGTGGAAAACGAAACCACACATCAATGAGTTTTTGAGCCACGTGAACAAAAATCCATACGGGCTGACCCTGAAACTAGATCAATTAACTACCACCAATGCACACTTCCTGGACATAAACATCATGCTCAACGGTGGAAGTATTGATACGGGTATATATTATAAACCCAGCTACATCCATGGTTTATACCGGCAAACTCAGCGGACCCGTACAATTATAAAATCGCAGCATTCCGGGTGTTGGTTAGAAGAGCATTTACGTACTCTTCTAAATGAAGTGACACGATAACTGAGTTACAAAATATAGAACGCATTGCAGTCGCACATGGATACAGAAAAGAACTAATACGAGGACTGGCAAATGCCTATTTACGAACACATGAAACACAAGAGGCAACCATTACTCAAAATGCTAATCAAGATTCAAACAGAAGACTCAACATCGTTGAATACAGCAAACAATTTCAAGCGTTATATAGAGAAATTGCGACTAAAACGAACACCAAGGTAGCGTACCGAAGAACCCCCAATATATATCAATTACTACGTAATGCAAAAGACAAACAGAACGATCTTAGAGCTCCGGGGGTATATAGTATTCNTATTCCAAGTTAGTAGATGATTTATTCAAAAAATGAACGTAAATAAATATATGTGATTATATTTTATATAACGACGTTTGAATATTAATAAATAAAATTGCACCACGAAA
Source organism: Centruroides sculpturatus (assembly GCF_000671375.1). Classification (NCBI taxonomy): domain Eukaryota; kingdom Metazoa; phylum Arthropoda; class Arachnida; order Scorpiones; family Buthidae; genus Centruroides; species Centruroides sculpturatus. The sequence goes on from NW_019384308.1 coordinate 20,636, forward strand.
GAATCAAAAAATTAATGATGTTGAGAATATGGATTTTAATTGTAACAGGTGTAAAAATTTGTAGCACTTGATCATCATATGTACTAAAGATTCTGGTATCCAATAGACTTTATGACAAGGCATATAATAACTTTTATAAATTTTAAAATGTCATCTGCACACTATCTGTACTCAATTCCAATATAAGATATCTTGTGTCTCCTGACAACCAATATTTTTTGACCCAATCCGACACTGGTATGTTCAAGATACAATTTTCTCCTACGTACGATTCACAAAAGGTACTATACACATGCTCCAAGTATTGAGAAACTAGTTATTAGGTGCATTGTCTTCGCATTGTTCTGTGGCCTGTTTGCACCATTGTGGCGATTATGGATAAACACGTATTAGGCACAGAAATGCACAAAGGAAAGCATTCGACCAGACTCAAAGAAGCTAAAGCAAAATGAGTAATTTTTCTCAATTACAATCATGATCAATTTCCCGATATCTAGCAACGTGAGCGGCACCACGTGCTCAAATTCCGATTCGTGGAATATTGGCATTTCGGATTATCAGCTACATTTTAAAGAATGCTGCATTACCGAACATTTCGGGTGCCGGTTTGGCGAATTTCTAATAAAAATATTCTTTCTATATATTATTAACGGTTTCTATTTTAACAATTTCCCGCTTACATAATTAGTTCTAGCTCCCACTACTATAGCATATTGGCGCTGTAAACATCTTCGTTAACAAAATCAAAACATTGACATATTTATTTCCATAATATTTAAGTAAGAACATTTTACATTTTACGTCATAATTATTAAATTTCAAAAATAAACACGAAAAAATATGTACGAGTTTCAATAAACGTCGTTATATTAATAAAATAAAAAAATACGTCACATACGTTTTAAAATATTAAAAACTTAATTTATCGGTTATAAGTATTAAATTAATATATATCTTAATCAAATTACGAATAAAATTTAATAATATTACATTTAAACATTAAAAATAAAATAAAATAAATAAAATTTTTAAATCCAAAAAATCACATGACATGGCGCTAATCTCGCTCCCGAAGTCTCCTTCGGTCAAAAATCACTCGCCGAGGAGAGGGAGTTAGGATTATTTTTTTTTTTTTTTAAACGTTTGTAACGAAAACAAACAACAAATGTGGTGGAATTTATGATCGGAAGCCCGTCAAGTGCATGAATGACAACTGCGAATGGCAATATTCGAATCGGTTGGTTGTAAATGTGATGAAAATAACCATCGCTATCCATCGGCAACCAACATGGCGACGCACCACCGTCAGACCAGTGGACATGGGACCAGAAAGAAAGTTCAGGTAATTCAATTGTTTACAAACATTAACGAGTCGTAAACACGTTAAGATCAATCTACTCTTACACGTCTTCAATTATTTCTTATATAATAATCCATATAACGCTTCCCCGTCGGTTTTACCCAATGTTTATAAACATAAGCGAGTTAATTGAATCAAGACATCAATTAAAAACTTCGATTTAATTGGTTATTAAGCTTCGTCACGTGGTCCACGCGCGCTTCACTTTCTCCTTACGTCATTTTTATATTCAAACCATGCTTAGAAATAGATTAAATAAGTTATTTTTAATGAATTCATTTGTTTTAAACTTATCAGAAACAATATAAACTAGGTTAATTTGTCAACTTTTTTTTTCTAGACTAGGCATTTATTCTTCTAACTTGAATGAAATGAAGTAAACAGATTGAATTTGACCCAGTTGTAAAGGATGCAGTTTTATTCTGTCGTATTGTTGCTTTTTTTTATCGTCTTTTTTTGATGTTTTTCTTATCGGGACGATATGATTTTTGTTATGTAGTAGTTGCGCTTCCTGTAAAGTGTTAACTGGTAGTAAAATATGTGTAAATTAGCCTATAAGTGTTGATTTTTTAAAAAATAGCTTGTTTCCGGAGTTTATAAGCTTAATATTTCCGATATCGTTTCGATTTTTTGACATTTTTCTTGATTAATTGAACACGTTACTTATTACGCTTCGGCCTTTCGTATATTAACTGTTCATTCTATTACGTAGAAGTGTAAATATGTACTTTTAAGTATAAATTGGAAACGAGGAATATTGCTAAATAAAATACATGATAATTCATCTTATTTCCTGTTTTTAAATACAAAATTTATAGTTGTATTCTATTTTATACATTTTTAGTATGTTTTTTTAAAGATCAGTGATGTAATTATATTAATTATCTCTTAATTTTATATTTTGAACTACTACTAAATACTTTGGATATGATTTTATTAAGATTAAGGCCTTAAAAAAAAGATGAATTTAGATTATATTAGCTATTAATTTTCAATAATTTCAATCTGTCACATATAGACTTCATGAATTTAACATAATATATAAAGGTAAATATTTCAAATCTTAATATTTATTAAGAAATAAATTATAGCATAAGTAATATTTACTTTATAACAATTGTAAATGTTTTGTCTGTGGCATTCGTAAACACAAATCAGTTATTTAGACGCGAAACTATGCAGTTTATTATAGATGTAGAGTTGTAAATTTATTAAGTTACATCAATAACTTATAATAAAACCAATTTAATAAATATTTGCAAAAGTGTCTGATAGATTGCTAGAAAACCAAATACATTGAAAAGTATCATTTAGCAAAATAATAGAATTCACTTCTTCACTAACTCGTTTCAATTTGTACGCAGTAAATTTACAGATAATACTGCACGGTGGTGGTTTTAATTAATGGAATTTGTAAACTTCCTTGTTGCACTAGCACTTTTCAATTTATTCTACATTATTTTTTACAGATTAATTTTTTCTTATTATTCTTGAGTAAATGTAATTTAAAAATTATATAATATATATTATCTTCTAGGAATAATCAAAATTTCTATTTGATAAAATAGNCCACATACGATTAAAAATGTATATGATAGTTTTTAGTAAATTTATTTAATGGCTTTTAAGAATATTTTCTTATATTTTGGCCAATTTAGATCGAGTGTTTTTTACAATGTCTACTGCTATTACAATGTTATATTTACCAAGCGATATAAATATTAAGAAATTTGCCGAAAAGAAAAATCTAATCATATGTAAACTTACAGCAATAGAAACTTCGTCGACATCGAAATCTTCCGATTCGTCAATTGTGGTGTCTCCTGTTACGTCCATTATTGTTTCAGTTTGTTTAACTCGCTCCATATTTTTTTCGGTATTGAATGATGAGGAATTATCCGCATCAGAATCACTTGTATAGGAAATTTCAGGTTCTGATTCCACTTCTAAAGTATAGCAATGACACGAAAAAAGAATAATCAATAAACTTTATTTTGGAGCAATACAAAATGTTAAAGAAAATCAATTTATTTTATATTAAATACACAAAATGCTATAACTTTATATTGAAATATGTTATGAATATTTAATAAATTTAATTTGATTTTAAATTTCGTAAAATTGTATTATTGTATTTCGTGAATGAACATTCCATTATGATTAGCCAGAGTTGTAGACACCCGACACGGAAGTTACGCGGTCGTGGTCCACGTATCTAACTGTGTTTTCTTTATACTCGTATTTGTGTATTATCTATAATGCTTTTTGTACTGGTGAATTACAATTACTATTTATGTTTATTTATATACTTAAAATTATATAAATAGTTTTCTAGGGATTTTGTAATTAAACTGTTATTGTATAGGATCTAGGCGGGCTATTGGCTGTAGGGATACGGCCTGGGCTTTATTTCATTAGCCCTACGAACACTTATTTTAAATATAACTGTTGTTATTGGCACATAATCGTTAATATATTAGTTTGTGTTTTATGTGTTTTGTATGTTATTATCAATATAAGTTTAATAGAATTTACCATTATTAAGTGGATGCGTTGAAATCGATAACTCTTCAAAAGTTTCTAATGAAGAATCTTTATTTTTTATTATATCCGGAACGACAATTTCATGTTCGGACACTTCTTTTTGAGTCTCAGATTTCGATTGAGGATTGTTTTCCAACATATTTGGTTGAATCGAATGTAGCGACGTTTCGGCTACAAGAGACTACGATTCGTTTATTCGTATTTGAAATGGACGAACTTCTAGAAGTTCATTTTCTTCCATCTCTGCCCGTGGCCAAAATTCTGGTATATTTGTTGCCACTTCAAACTGCTGCTCTTCTTGGAAAGGTTCATTTGAAACCACTTCCGCCTCTGACCAATAATTTGGGGTCTGAAATCCTTCTAATGGCGGTCCGTATAAACCGTCTTGACTTGGATGTCCGTAAGCAAGCGGTACAGAAGCTTGCTGATATGGAAAAAGTAGTGAATAATGTCTATATTCGCCATTTGGTATGAAATACTAAAATGTAAAACAGAATTAATTAGTTATAAAAATATTAAGTATTTGTATTATTTTTATGCAATCTTAACATCACTTGTATAATTTATTTCCGTTATTGTATGAATATTTACTGTAAGATAAAGTAAGATAAAATTGTATTTTTTCACTTACTTGATAATCATAAGTAACATAAAAACCATCTTCGTACCAGAAAATAGTTTCAATGCAATAACAATCAACATCTGTAAATAATAATTTTATAATTATTACATGTAATTAACTCATTGAAACGAGAAAGTACAGAATTGATCATTATCATAGTTTACATTAGAATATTTTCATTTATTTTCTATAAGTTACATTTAACGCGATGCTTTTATTTACGTTGTTAACCCGCGGTGATCTAATGAATAAAATTATATGTATAAGAGGAAGTGGTAAACTTACTGATAAAACTCATCTTCAACAAAATAATAAACAGAAAATTAACTCGTATCGAATAACTTCGACAAAAATTTCGCTTTGACAATCGCCAAAACTATATTATTAGCAATTATTGTTAACGCAGCAATAGACGAAATAGGTATTGTTGCGCGGCGCGTACGACGCGCGTCACGCGCGCGATAATCAGTTAATTGCCAAGTACATTATAAGAAGCCTAATATAATTGTATAGGATGATTACTTCTGTTTCGTATTACTATTTGCATATGGTTTTGTTACTATCCGTTTGTAAAAAGATTGAATTCGAATCTCGAGTTAATATTTACCTCTGCTCGGAGCGTCGTCGCGTTGCGTTTCTTATTATTCTCGATTCGTTTATTAGTCTATATTACTATTGCTTTGTGTCCCGGGGTGCAAAGAGTAAAATAAAATGAAGGCAGTAAAAAAAGTTAAAGGAATGGTGACAGAAAATAATTTTAAACCATATTCCGTTGCCTTCTTACGTAGACATCTCGAGGTATGAAGCAGCTAATTTATTTGTTAAATCTATTTATTTACTTGGAATAGTAAGAAGATAATACACTCTTTTGTTGTTTCTTTTAATAGTGGCGTGCCGTGACATTTGATGATAGGAAAGCTGTGTTTCCATAAAAATTTTGAACAAATACTGGAAATAACAAAAATAAACAATTTATTTACTTTCATTCTAAAATAGATAATTGACACAAAACAAAGATTTAAAAACTTGTTTTTATTATTTTTTATAAACTAACTCTATTAGGCAAATTTTTTCCCGCAAAGTCGTTAATTACTTTATTATAAAAATAGCTTGTCGTTGATTCCGTCAAAGTATTAAAAGGCTCTTTTTCTATCGAAAGCAATGCTAGTGACGACGATCTTTCCTCCGACCGAGTGTGTTTCTTGCCACTGTATCAATTCGCTTCGTGGTTGAAAAACTGCGCTCAACAGACACACTGTTAGAGGGTACCTTAAAAATTAATGATATTAAATCATATAATTCTTTTAGTACATCTTTGTTCAGATCGTCATTAATTATATGTTTTGTGTCAAAGAGTGATTTGCCAATATAGTCTGGATACGAATATAAACATTATTATTCACTACGTAATTTATATAAATCAAAAAATTCTCCATAATATTTACAGTACAGTCGACCCTCCTATAAGATATAGATACGTTCCAATTTATTAGGAATCCGATTTCTTACAAGTCGTTCCAATCACAGCCGGACACGTGTCAAGTTTACGGACTACGGCTGATTGAAAGGTTTTCTTCCATAAAATTAATCGATTCTACACTAATCCGACTCAACATTTCCAAAATACGTATATTTTTTCGTGGTTTTATAGGAATCGTAATTATAGGGACCTTAATTATAGGGGGGTCGACTGTAT
>NW_019384308.1:31771-59541 GCF_000671375.1 Centruroides sculpturatus
CTTACCCCGATTAATATTGGGGACGTCAACACATTATAAGAATTAAAATTCTCTTTCAGTTATCCATCACACGAATGCTTTGGTTTAATGCACGGAAAAATGAAAAATGTCATTCTTCTGAGAATCTGCATCACAACGTCCAAACATTTTGGAGGTTCCTGAAAAAAGTATAAATATTTTAATAAATCAAATATAATATAAAACAATTTTCAAGTATCTTAATAATATAAAACGCAATGTTCTAAGCCTATGTATAAAGTGTTTTTTGTTTGCAGAAATAATTAATTGTATTCGACATCAATTAATAAACTTTTAAACTTTTAAAATATTTCGATGTAAAAATGATAAAAAATATTCCAAGTTAGTAGATGATTTATTCAAAAAATGAACGTAAATAAATATATGTGATTATATTTTATATAACGACGTTTGAATATTAATAAATAAAATTGCACCACGAAAGAATCAAAAAATTAATGATGTTGAGAATATGGATTTTAATTGTAACAGGTGTAAAAATTTGTAGCACTTGATCATCATATGTACTAAAGATTCTGGTATCCAATAGACTTTATGACAAGGCATATAATAACTTTTATAAATTTTAAAATGTCATCTGCACACTATCTGTACTCAATTCCAATATAAGATATCTTGTGTCTCCTGACAACCAATATTTTTTGACCCAATCCGACACTGGTATGTTCAAGATACAATTTTCTCCTACGTACGATTCACAAAAGGTACTATACACATGCTCCAAGTATTGAGAAACTAGTTATTAGGTGCATTGTCTTCGCATTGTTCTGTGGCCTGTTTGCACCATTGTGGCGATTATGGATAAACACGTATTAGGCACAGAAATGCACAAAGGAAAGCATTCGACCAGACTCAAAGAAGCTAAAGCAAAATGAGTAATTTTTCTCAATTACAATCATGATCAATTTCCCGATATCTAGCAACGTGAGCGGCACCACGTGCTCAAATTCCGATTCGTGGAATATTGGCATTTCGGATTATCAGCTACATTTTAAAGAATGCTGCATTACCGAACATTTCGGGTGCCGGTTTGGCGAATTTCTAATAAAAATATTCTTTCTATATATTATTAACGGTTTCTATTTTAACAATTTCCCGCTTACATAATTAGTTCTAGCTCCCACTACTATAGCATATTGGCGCTGTAAACATCTTCGTTAACAAAATCAAAACATTGACATATTTATTTCCATAATATTTAAGTAAGAACATTTTACATTTTACGTCATAATTATTAAATTTCAAAAATAAACACGAAAAAATATGTACGAGTTTCAATAAACGTCGTTATATTAATAAAATAAAAAAATACGTCACATACGTTTTAAAATATTAAAAACTTAATTTATCGGTTATAAGTATTAAATTAATATATATCTTAATCAAATTACGAATAAAATTTAATAATATTACATTTAAACATTAAAAATAAAATAAAATAAATAAAATTTTTAAATCCAAAAAATCACATGACATGGCGCTAATCTCGCTCCCGAAGTCTCCTTCGGTCAAAAATCACTCGCCGAGGAGAGGGAGTTAGGATTATTTTTTTTTTTTTTTAAACGTTTGTAACGAAAACAAACAACAAATGTGGTGGAATTTATGATCGGAAGCCCGTCAAGTGCATGAATGACAACTGCGAATGGCAATATTCGAATCGGTTGGTTGTAAATGTGATGAAAATAACCATCGCTATCCATCGGCAACCAACATGGCGACGCACCACCGTCAGACCAGTGGACATGGGACCAGAAAGAAAGTTCAGGTAATTCAATTGTTTACAAACATTAACGAGTCGTAAACACGTTAAGATCAATCTACTCTTACACGTCTTCAATTATTTCTTATATAATAATCCATATAACGCTTCCCCGTCGGTTTTACCCAATGTTTATAAACATAAGCGAGTTAATTGAATCAAGACATCAATTAAAAACTTCGATTTAATTGGTTATTAAGCTTCGTCACGTGGTCCACGCGCGCTTCACTTTCTCCTTACGTCATTTTTATATTCAAACCATGCTTAGAAATAGATTAAATAAGTTATTTTTAATGAATTCATTTGTTTTAAACTTATCAGAAACAATATAAACTAGGTTAATTTGTCAACTTTTTTTTTCTAGACTAGGCATTTATTCTTCTAACTTGAATGAAATGAAGTAAACAGATTGAATTTGACCCAGTTGTAAAGGATGCAGTTTTATTCTGTCGTATTGTTGCTTTTTTTTATCGTCTTTTTTTGATGTTTTTCTTATCGGGACGATATGATTTTTGTTATGTAGTAGTTGCGCTTCCTGTAAAGTGTTAACTGGTAGTAAAATATGTGTAAATTAGCCTATAAGTGTTGATTTTTTAAAAAATAGCTTGTTTCCGGAGTTTATAAGCTTAATATTTCCGATATCGTTTCGATTTTTTAACATTTTTCTTGATTAATTGAACACGTTACTTATTACGCTTCGGCCTTTCGTATATTAACTGTTCATTCTATTACGTAGAAGTGTAAATATGTACTTTTAAGTATAAATTGGAAACGAGGAATATTGCTAAATAAAATACATGATAATTCATCTTATTTCCTGTTTTTAAATACAAAATTTATAGTTGTATTCTATTTTATACATTTTTAGTATGTTTTTTTAAAGATCAGTGATGTAATTATATTAATTATCTCTTAATTTTATATTTTGAACTACTACTAAATACTTTGGATATGATTTTATTAAGATTAAGGCCTTAAAAAAAAGATGAATTTAGATTATATTAGCTATTAATTTTCAATAATTTCAATCTGTCACATATAGACTTCATGAATTTAACATAATATATAAAGGTAAATATTTCAAATCTTAATATTTATTAAGAAATAAATTATAGCATAAGTAATATTTACTTTATAACAATTGTAAATGTTTTGTCTGTGGCATTCGTAAACACAAATCAGTTATTTAGACGCGAAACTATGCAGTTTATTATAGATGTAGAGTTGTAAATTTATTAAGTTACATCAATAACTTATAATAAAACCAATTTAATAAATATTTGCAAAAGTGTCTGATAGATTGCTAGAAAACCAAATACATTGAAAAGTATCATTTAGCAAAATAATAGAATTCACTTCTTCACTAACTCGTTTCAATTTGTACGCAGTAAATTTACAGATAATACTGCACGGTGGTGGTTTTAATTAATGGAATTTGTAAACTTCCTTGTTGCACTAGCACTTTTCAATTTATTCTACATTATTTTTTACAGATTAATTTTTTCTTATTATTCTTGAGTAAATGTAATTTAAAAATTATATAATATATATTATCTTCTAGGAATAATCAAAATTTCTATTTGATAAAATAGAAGTTAATTTTTATCGGTCCAAAACATAGCCGAATATCGTTACTTTATCATAAAATCAAGCTTGGTTGTTTGTTTAGATCTAATCTAACCAAAATTTGAGGATATTTATTTATTATATTTAAATTTAAAAGTCATAAAAGTTTTATTTTTATTGTAAATTATCATCATGTTTGATTTGTCATAAGTTCATTAAAAGATTAGTTAAAGAAAATACTTTCATTTTATTAACATTTGTTAGATTTCATCACATCACTATCAGAACTAATTGGTTAATACAATTGAAAATTATGCTTTAAAGTGGAATTATATACTTTTTTTCTGTAAATTCATAATATGGAGAATATATAAAACATGACTTTTGTAATGGGAAGGGTTGGTATTTACCATTCATGGTAGGAAAGCAAGAAGTTATGTTAGCATTAAAAAAGTTAATGATCCATAATGATGATTGTCCGAAACACCCTAGCAACTATAATTTGTAAAACTTGTATGTATGAGAAAGTGAAAAATCAATAAGATAATTAGAAATGATTAGAAAGATACTAAATGATGCATTGTATATTAATTTAATTTAACAGATGCAATAGAAAAAATTTAGTATATATACTTTATCATAGTTTATTAATTAAAAATTAGATAAGCATTAACTTCTTTTAAATGTATTTTTACCTTCGTTTATACGAACAATACAAAGTCATTAAATATTAAAGAGAAGTCTATAATTTTTTATGTTAAAAATTTTATATAATAAGGAAATAAATTTGTAATCAAAGTGTAGAAATGCTACAATGCCTAAAAACAAAAATGTATTGTTGAAAAGTTTTTGAAAGAGGAATATTTTTTTATCTTTAAACAAAATTAGGTTACATAAGATAATGAATGTCTCTAGTCATTACAAATAGTCAAATAAAGAAAATAATTTGTTATAAATAATACTAGGAAACTTTACATTTACAATGTATGACTTTGTATTTTTAAATAACAGATCCTTGATTTCATTCATTTTCAGTTGTTTTGAATCATTGGAGATTCGATTTTGTCGATAAATCATTTTCTAAAAACAGGAGAATTACTGGATTTTTAATATTAACGGCAGCTTTTTTTTTATAAACCTAGATAAACTATCGTTTTAATGCTATCATTTTAATAGATCTCTTTACTTTTACTTTGTCCTGTTTTACTTCTGTATCTGTGTTAAGTGCTTCTTCTGTCAATTTCATATCTTTATTTAATGTTATTGTTTGTTTATATTCTCATATGCACTTAGTTACCTTGCAGTTACTCTAATATTACTAAAATTGATATTTTATAAATACATTTCTGGGATAAAAAAAATTGGTCTTTATTATTATCATTTCTAAGTTTTCTAATTACTGTTTGAATTTTTTATAACTACTATTTCATTCAGACACTTTTTAGGTTTCTCTAAAAGTTTCCAGAAAAATTGAATTTTCTCTGTGTGTTGTATTCTCTTTAGCAATCACTTTTGTGATTTAGAATTCCAACGTATATTCTACTCCATAATTTAATTTTCTGCTCAAAAATATATATTTATTACTTTAGGATGAGACACGGAAACTGATTTCTAGTAAAACAGATCATGTAATGTAGAGATTAAAATCAGAAGTAAATATTTTCTGTATAAATATCTTACGTAAAGGAGTTTGAAAGGGTTTAGCTAGGTTATTAGTAGAACTTATTAAATTTTTTTCTAAGAATAATAAAGGTATGTTTTGATTAATAAAAAAGAAATAATTGTAACAATTCAAATACATAAGGAAAATAGCAGTTATTAGCTAATTAGCTAAGTTTTTGTGAATGAATGACAAGACAGATGAATCAGGCAACTGTATCAATACATTAATTCAATGTTACACAAGCCTAAAACATGTTTGATAAGAGAAGAATTATGTTAAAAAAAAAGAAAACACACAATATTTAGAAAACTTACAAATGACAAAGACCAATCTTTTTAGAAGTGCATTTATAAAGTATCAGTTTAAACATAAAGATTGTTATGAATAGCAATAATATTGAGATTTGACTATTATATAACAGAGTACATAAGCATAAAGATACCATAATATTAACTCAATATTAATAAAGGAAATGCTAATCTAAAAAAAAAAAGGAGGAAGTCTAAAGTCAGAAATTCAGGAAGTGTCTACTTCTATAGAAATGTATCAACAAAATTAGTTCTTTTTATCATATCACAATAAATGTTACTCAATAGAATTCTGGAGTCTAAATGTCTTTTGTTATTTAGGAATTCTTAATATGTCATGCCCAAGTGAAATAGTTTGCTGTTAATATTTCTAATGACTGACTACATAGAGAATAATTATAATCTTTGTGGTTCCTTGCTAGAACAGATTGTATTTTGGAAAGTGTTTATCATTTTCCAAAATACAGTTTATTGTGAGTTTATTCACTACTATAAATAAATGAAAAAATTTGCATCGAAGACAAGAGTCATATTAGTTTTTATTTAAAATTTGATTAATTCAGATCTGGATATACAAGATCTTATGTAACTAATGTTTAAGATCCTGTATGTAATTTGTCTCCAAAACATTCATAATTCACCTAGAACAAAAATAAAACATTATTAATTAATTGCTAGAAAGTAAATTTTTATTTAATAAAAGAATTTGAGTCAAATTATATTATTTCTAATCTCTGAATATATAATTTTGGTTTTAATCAATATAGATGAAAGCATTTATTTACAGAACACTATTGTCTTCAATAAATGTCATTCATGTCCTTTAGATAATTAAGTTTGCTTTTCACAGATGTAATTAAAAAATAAATTTCATTCTAGTACACTTTAAATGCACTTAATATTAGCACTTTCAAACAAGCAGTGTAGCATTCCTGAAGATAAACATTGGTTTCTTGAAAGCACACGATCATCAATATTAAATGTTTTTAAACTCCAAACAAGCAGTTTTATTCCTTCTGTAGATAATTGTTTCTTTATAACAGTAAAGTAAATTTAATTAATTAAATAGCAATTTTACCAAAACTGATAGTTTGTCAGCTGAATGACCAAGGCAGTTAAAACATTAGTCTACTGCTCTGGGGCGGAGATGGAATTGATTGTTTGAAAAATCTTTGGAATTTTTGGGAGTAGTGTCCTGAATATGTCAGGCCTCATCCTTGCATTTTGGGTCTGGTCAAACCTGAAGTATGCAAAAAAGATCCTCTTAATGTACAAAACAGAAAGTAAAAAAAAAAAAAAAAGCAATATAAATATATACTGATAGATCAATTACTTTTGATTTCTATCACATATTTTATTTAATGAATCTCTTTTAAGCATAATTTTGTTTTTTATGTACATTTAAATTATTGTTAAATTTTGAAAAATTTGAAAAACTTTCATCACATATAATATCATAATTTTAAAGCATTCGTCAATAAAATATAGTAATATTTTAAATTTTACTTAATTAACTTAATAAACAAGGATTCAACCCAATTTATTTATGGAATATATAGCTTCTATGCATTTGGAGCTAGAACTATTTTAAGATGACCAAGACACAACCTTTCTCACTTCTTTCTAGCCATTTATACACATTTGTAACGTACGAAAACATTCGTACTCGTGTATAAATGGCTAGAAACAAGTGAGAAAGGTTTTGTCTTGGAATATATAGCTACATTGATAAATGTCAAGTATAGTTTTCGGTAAACTTTTAAATATTTAAAACCCAATTGTGTTTGTCTTTTTAATTAATCTCTTTATCGGTTTAATTACTTTTAAAAGAACAAATTAAAAGTTAACATTGTATTCACATCTTTAATGTTATGTATTTTTTTTTTAAATGTTAAAGTTTAATGTTCTAAAAGTAATTAAATCCCTGAAGGTGAGCCAGAAAGACTCAAAACTATTTGGATTTTTAGATTAATCAGTTAATAATATTTAAGCTAAGTTACATTTAAATACATCTACTTATTATCAGATGAGTTTAGCACTGAAGATTTAGATAAATTTATAAAATAGAATATTTTTAGTCTGTAAATAGTACAATTCTGTTAAAGCATTTCTAAAATAGATTTACAGCTTATAATCAATACAAATGTACTTATAAATAATATACCATATTTTTTCAAATCTAAGATGTACCTTTTTTTTCATCTTTCTAAACTTAGCACATATTAAATTTGAAATAATATATAGTATTTCCCAGAATAAGAATGGAGTCGTGTACTGGATCTTGAATGTATATCACACTACCATTGTAGCTAAGCAACAAAAACTACTCAAAATGTAATGTTGGGATTTTTGAAAAAACTGTGAAAATTCAAACATTACATCATATGACAGTTTTACATTTTTTACAATCAAAATCTCTGAAAAGTCAGAATTTTCAAATAGAATTTAACAGTTTAAACATAATTTATAATTTTCTAATACTAGTTTTATTTGAATAATAACTGCCCCCAATACTAACCACATCTACTATTTCAGGATTTTTGAAAACAAGTCAACAATATATTATTATATACTTATATATAATTATATAATACTGTATATACTATAAACTGTGTTTGGAAGCTACCATATTTATTAAACAAACAAACTTTAATAGAAAATGAAATGTGTAAAATGTATAATGTACAGTAGGTGTATTTATTTTATCAATACTATGTAAAAAATGACAGTCATTGTAAAGAGAGATACCAGTTGTCATTCCAAGTATATGTTTTAAAAATATAAATATCTAAATAATTTATTAATATTGGACATCAAACAGTTACGTGCAAAGTAAATAATAACTGCAGAGAAAATATCAGTTTAAAATAGCAGCCACAGCTATTATTCAAATATTACCAGTATATATATATTTTTTTTATATAGACTATATTATATTTTACTTTGTAATGAACACAAACTATTTCTCTTCGTATATGTAGACCATTGACTCTAATATGATTAAAAATCATATTATTGTTTTAATTTTCTTTGATGATGATCTTAACAAGTTCAAAAGTATCTTGGGCTTTGATGTATGAATGATTTCCTGTTAGTTTTTTCCAATAAAGTAGTTTTGTGTCTTGAATATTTTATAGTGATTGAGTATTAGGTTATAATTTAATCCTGTTTAATGATTTTCTATTCTTACTGGTTTTTTCTCCTTATACTTGTTATATTCTTTTGTAACTGATGTCATTTTTAATATATCTTCTAGGGATTTAGATCAAATTAAAATTAAAATTTTATATAAATCATTATTTCTTTTTAATAAATTTTATAAAAAAAATGCTGAAAAATTAGAACTTGTTTTAAAATAACAATAACCTTTTTCCTTTGTAACTAGTTATAATCAATTATAGGTTTAAAAAACATAAAAGTATTGGAAAATGTATTTTTTATTTCTGTTTATATTTAACTTTTTTTCTTTATGTGAAAGGTACTGTACATATAAAGCTTTAATCTTCATATTAAGTGGAAACATTTTAAACATTTAATTAAAAGACAATAATATTTAGCAAAATATTAAATATTTTTTATGTTTATTTAAAATAATACTTAAAAAATTTAACATAATCATATCATTACAATTTTAGAAATATTAACTTATAATTCTATCAAAATTTCTACTTGAGTATAAATTTTATATCACCTCAATGATGTATGTCTTGCATTATTGTAAAAGTAATTACTTTCATCTTCTGTTACATAAGATTTTATCAGATGTTATTAATAAATAGCTGTTCAAACTTTCAAATTTTCATAGCATTTAAGGTTGTTTTATAAGGTAAATATTTAATTTATATCAAGTAATAAGAATTACTACATTTTCACTTCACTATTCATATGGAAGTTCTGACCATGAGGTCTTTTCCTCCCATTTCTGGTTATGAGAAGTAACCTGTTTGACAGAGAAAGATTTCTAATGATTCGATGCAATGGTTGGGAGATCAATTCTTCATTTCCAATCTTACAACTTACACACCAACAACAGATATTGGTGTATTACATATCGCATAGTGCTGATTGTTATATTGGTCTGCACCTCTACTTCAGAAAAATAAAAATGGACAGTATTAGAATTTAGTCCATATTAGAATTTGAAGAAATATGGTATTTTAATTTAAAAAATCATTAATTTTGTAATGTCATTTTAGTGTGTCAAAATCACTGATTATATTTGTTTATATAAGATTTCGAGATGTTTTAATATTATCTTAACTTAAATATGTCTATAATTTATTTTGAAGTGTTAAAACAAAACATTTTTAAGATAGTTAATTAAACTAATGAGGAATTTTAAAAAGACAAACCTATTACCTTTAGATGAAAGGATAAAATATGCATCGATAAGAACTGGTTTTTAAAAACACTGATTTATAAGAATTTGATTATTTAAAAAAGATTGAAATAAAATTTAAAAAATTAACTACAGAAACAAAATTAATATTGCTGTAGAAATTAAATGTAAATTATTTAAATCAAATAAATGAATATATCTATACTTTTCTTCTTGAAACATTAAAATACACGTCAAGAATTTTAATTTATAAATCATAAAAGTAATTAGGAACTTTATTATAGAAAAATAGAAAATGGGTAATTCTGTTATTAACATTATTAATGTCATTTGATTTGTTTTGTGTAATGTATTTTAAGTATATAAAGAAAAACCAAAAAAAAAACACCTGGTACTTAGAATTCAGTGTATTTTTTAAGCACCATTATTCATAGTGTACTTATCTCTCAATCAATAAAGATTGAGACATTATTATAAAGAGATTATTTATAAATCTGTATTGTTTTTACAGGATATTACAATAATCAAAATGAACTGTTTTTGATATTAAAATATTTACATTTTTTCCAGTATCCTGCAATAAAGATTCTATTGATGTGTATCGATTGTAGACATTATTTGATGTATCTTGTATTTGCTGAGGAAGATATTTATCTTCCTTAGCAAATACAAGATACATTAATTAATATCTATGATCAAACTTCAATTTAGCACTACTATTTGTTCCTTTCTGAAATTAACCATCAGTTAAATGCAACACTAAACCGAAGTATCTGAAATAATAAGAATTATATATATGTATATGTATATGTTACCGCTAAAGCTCGAAAGTCGTTAATGTGTACATTACCTAGCTAATCTGCAGATTAACTAGGGTGATCCGTTAAAGTTGCTAAAATTGTTCTATTTCTCAAATTACCTAGGTAATGTGCAGATTATCTAGGTAATATCTGTATATATCTGCAAATATCTGTATGTATATATATATATATATACAGATATATTTGCAAGTATATATGATATAACTCTCATAAAAGGAGTAGAAGCATATACTTGATTGTAGTGTTGATTTGACTAAAAGGAATGGCGAGGAAAGGTCTGCTGGCTTTTTATAGCCATATCTTGTTCCTGTCAGCTGTGGCATGATTGGGGAAAGGAGAATTTCCTTCAAGAAGGTTTGCTTCTGGGCTATTGTTTGTGTAGATTTGCACAATAGGCAAAGTTTTTCAAGCAAGGGAAGAAGAATCCAGTACATATATAGTTTGAGTATGATAGTTTTTGAAGTTATGTGATTTGATGATAACAATGTACAGTACATTTGCGATGCAAAATCAAATATTTAGTAATTCACTAATACTTTATTTGATACTTATAGGAAAAGTTCATAAGTGTTTATTGGCATTTTGATAGTCTCATTTAAAACTGTTTAGAACTAAACTATAAGTATTGCTTTAATAGAGCCAATTTGAAAATATAAATATTTCAAGTGTTTTGCATATATAGAGTCATCTTCAGAGGAACAATCTACAAATATAAGTCATTTCAAGACCTTATATAAGTGTTGAGATATGTTATATTTGTAGAGGTGTTGTGCAAGTTTATAGTTGTAGATTATATGGTTGGATATGTAGAATAAAAAAATATTTAGAATATTATATAATATTGTCTCTATTAATTTAAAGTAGTAATTCTAGTTGTTAAATTTGAAAAAGAGTAAATTTTTTATTTTTGTGCTATCCAGAACTAGGCGTTAGTTGATTTATTTCTTCTAGGACAATTCTTTTTTAATTATCATTTTTCAAAACAAGAATATTCTATTAAAAAAGTGACTGATTCCAGATAGACATTCACAACTGCTGAAAACAAGATGACACCTAATGTTTCCCTCCAGTGTCAAATTCATTTGTAATTCAAAATCATTATTTCCAATTTATAGCCCGATTATTTACAACAGTTGATGTCTATTTGCTATATATCAGGTTTTGATTGGTGTTTATATTTGACTGATTCCAGTTCTTATCTAATACTAATCTTTATTGAAGCCAAATGATCTACTGGATTATTGGGCTATTTTAAGACTAATTTTAATAATTAAATAAACAATAAATAGTCCGATAATCTGGTAGATCATTTGGCTTTAATTAAAAATTGATGTTCATATATATATATATAGTGTTAATCCTTGTTTAATATTTTGTGAATTTACTACACTATTAATTATTTAAAAGTTTCAATAAATATTTAATCTATAAATAATAATCATTTTCACTTTTTAGAAAGTTAAATTAATATTAAATTAGTTGTTCTTAATTTAGTAATTTGGAAGATTTTTTTACGTAAATTATGATTTTAGTATTTAGTTTATAAATTTCTGTAGCACTTTAATGAAAAACTCATGAAAGTTATTAATTATGAATATTGTTTGTGGACCATCCCACACAAAGTATAGTCTCATTAATGAGTAATATTTTTCATCTAATAATAATTTAAAAATAGCTTTTGTTTGAACAGTTTATTTTTATCAAAGATAATTTCCTGAGAAGATTTATTTTAAAATAAATATTATGTTTACCTGTTATCTTCACAGAATATTTATTTAAAATTAATAGATTAGCAAACAAAAGATATACATATATACACTACAAATTTATGAATTTTTAAAAAGTTTTTCTTTAGTTTCTTATATATATATAAAAAAAACTTTTAAAGTTAAATGCTAATTGTGCCAGTGATTATGAAAGCAATGAAAGTCAAAACTGGGAAAACACTGAATTTATTTCACAAACTATATATAAAATTTTACAATTACATAAAAAAAACCTATTTTGCAACGATAAATATATTTGTATTTTCCTTTTTATGATCAAAAAATATATTTTGACTTTTGAATTTGTAAAAATTTTAAAAAATATACCTGTGAATGAAAAATGATCTAGGCTACTTTCGTAATTACCAGCACAATTGTCTGCAATAATATCTTCAATTTAAATCAGAGTTCAAGCCATTTAGAACTGGAAAAATTTAAGATTTTATTGTTGTATCTAAATACAGTAGAGCCTCGAAAACTTGACACTCGATAACCCAGCACTCTGGATAACTCGGCCACACCCTGGCAGGGCAAAAATACCCTTAGATAATTAATTTTCATCATAGACAGCTTTATGCCTCATAAAGTATTTTTCTGAGGTCTGTCTTATCAGGTAAATTACTGTACACAATGTATTCATTAATTTTCATTTTCATGTAGTAAAGGCTCTATGCCTTCATAAAGGGCGTACTTTTCCTTTGTTTAAGGGTATTTGGGCAGTTTATTCTCTGTTGTATTCTCAAGCAAACAATACATAAAAGTACAGTACAATATTTTCTGAGGAAACACGCATACTTATCCTTTTTTAACTCCATTCCCAATAACCTGACATTTTCACAAACTTGGCCACCCTTCAGTCCACATTAGGCTGAGTTATAAAAATCCAGTAACAAGTTGCTTAACTTTCCTGGCAACATTCAGTGGTGTCATCTGTTATGATATTTTGTTTTAAAAACTTTTTATATTGTTAATTATTATGAAATGGCAAAAAGCTTCATTTTGAGAGTAGGGATGGGTTTTATTAAATAATGCTAAGACTGAGGGATGCAAATATTACTCAACTTCAAAATTAATTAATGTGTTTAAGAACCATTTTGTGAATTGTTTTCATTGTTCAGTGCAAGCTTGCTGTTTAGCAACATGCCTACATTGCTGTTTCCATGAGTCAAACATTTGTTTACATTTTTCTAGGTTATATTCGATCATTCATCTTTAAGTACTTTCAAGGCCTATTCAAAGTTGTAGCATATTGGTAGAAAAATCATTGTTTAAGGAATCCAAAACTGAAGAAGTCTAAAGGGCTTGTGTCCTGTGATTTAGTAGGAATATTTTTATTGTATATATATTTTTTAATTTAGACCTGTTAAAACTTTAAGAAGTTTGAGATAATCCTCAGTTTTCTTTGCAGTGTGAGAAAAGGCTTTGTCATGATGGAACACAACTTGTCCATCTCTCCTGAGTACATGCAAGCAACTTCTCTTTCTAAATATGGTTCAATACATTGCTGATATAATAGTCGACATTCACCTTAGCTTTTATGGGACTTTTATAAGAGGAAGTGTTCCTCTTCAGATCATTCCACTGACGATAATGAAACTTTTCATAGCACCTTGACAACCAAGTATTGGGAACATTTTGACCAGGAAAAAAATAACAGATTTTCCAAACTCCATTGCAGTAGCTTAAGTAGAAATTTACTACATCCAATGTCACCATAAATTTTGATCTACCTGCCACTAGATGTTGCTTGTACAGTTTGCAAGCATTTGTCTTGCAATTTTATTTCTGTTCTGCAAAAAGGTGTACTTTAGTCTTCTCTACTTTTGTTGCTTTTAAATCCTTATGAATTATGTTTTGTACAGTCCTCTGGCAAGTTCCAATTTGTTTGGCAATGTTTTTGATATTTGGAGGGTTTGGGGTAGACAGTAGTGTGTGAACCTTCTCCATACAGTATTAGCATTGCAGTGTTTAGGCCTAGGTTTCAAACAAAGTTTTAAATGACTCCTATTTTCCGCATTCTGTTGTTCTTTTTTATGAGCACTAATATTGCTTACCATCTTCTGACTTATAGTAATGGAACTATATTTAAGTGATTTTACAATCTCTCTGGAAGCCAACCCAGAAAGCACTTTCATGAGGACATCAATATCCCGATTTTTGTGCAGCGCTATTTTTTCACATTTTTTTGCATAAACAATTTTACAACATTGAAAATAATTATGAGTAACCACAAAAAAGTCTCAAGAGTTTCAATGTTGCCAATTAAAAGATATAATACAGTAAAGTTGATTAATTTTCAAGTATACATCCTCAGTAATGAGTAAAATCATCATTAAGTCTGATCTTACTGGAGATAAACACGACCCTCTTTATTTCCCCACCCTTTGAACTTTAATCATCAAAATTTAATAGCATCAATCTCCCTAATAAGCAAATCTCTCTGCAAAATTTCAGAAATTTTATACAAAATTCACAAGAGTTATTAAGCTTCAAAGAGGGTGAACAAAATTTTGCCTCCCCCCACACAAACTAACATCCATCCATACATTCAGAAAAAACCCCCGAATTGTTTTGAATTTCTCAACATTTCAAGGTCCTCTGAGTCCAAAAATGTAAAATCTGGGGGGGGGCCATTTTTTGACCAATTGCCATACTTTCCCTCAGTTATATATAACAGTCAGTAAAGTAAAAATGCCAGAATTTATTATAAATGCTCCTCTTAGATCAAGAATATTCTTAATGTGAAAGTTCCTGTTTGAAAGAAAACTGTGTTAAAGGGAAATTTTAAGCATAATAAACTCTCAATTTAACATACTAATTGGGGAAAGGATTGCTAATTCCAAAAGTCTGAGCAAAATATGTTAACATCTTACTGTAATGTTTGAGTATGAATAAAATAACAATATAATGTATGTTGAATAACTTTTACTGATTCACTCATTGATTCAACTTTTTATTATGCTCTATTAACAAATAAGAAAGAAAGAAAGACTTGTGCTTGTTAAATCCAAAGTCCATTAAATTGGGGTTTACTGTATTTAGCTCTGATGAAGCTTAATTTTGTCATAATTTGAATTTAGACATTCTGATTTCAATTCATATATTCAATATATATAAATATATTTACTTGTTTCAAAATAACAACTATTGTGTCTGAAGAACATTTTAAATAAAGCAATGTCTTTGTTGAGTCACAAAAACTATAATTAATTATACTATTTCATAAGAACAGGCTTAATAGTAATGTTATATAAAAGAACAATGAAGAAAATCTTACAACAGAATGACAAATAAACATTTTTTCACAAATGACTAGCATACATTAGATCTATAATAATCCTGTTTTCTTTTAGAAAAAACAAAATATAGGAATATTTTTAAGATTTCTAAATGCATTCCCTTAAAGAATGCTAAAATGTTCACAGTACTGATTTAATTAAATTTAAAAAATGTAGAAAATATTTTCTTTTTTAATATTCAACTGGCAAGTTAAGTCGCAGCTGAATTGCA
Organism: Centruroides sculpturatus; assembly: GCF_000671375.1. NCBI lineage: Eukaryota > Metazoa > Arthropoda > Arachnida > Scorpiones > Buthidae > Centruroides > Centruroides sculpturatus. The sequence goes on from NW_019384308.1 coordinate 47,543, forward strand.
GTCATTCTTTATTATAGCTGACTGATAAAGTCATAAATAAAAATAAATATTATTTATACAGCATTTATTCTGTTTAAGGAAAAATTGTAATAGCTTCATTGATTTTGCATTCCATGTTTGATTAAATTACGGTAACCAATTGTAATTTTGTATTTATTTTGTAAAATTTTCTAAGATAATTAGAAAAATTGAATGTTATTGTAACATTCAATTTTTAGACAAATGAACAGAACAAAGCTAAAGTACTTTATATAAATTAAATTAATAACACTTAGACATAAAAAATCAACTTTATTGGGGTCACAAACATAACAATTTCCATTCATAATAAGCTTACCAAGTATTTTTGGACTAATTAAATCCGTCCACGAAACACATTATTAGTCAGTATAAAAGTATTCGAGAAGTAATGAATGGAAGTTATAAAATAAAACATTATTATTCATTGGTATGTTCTATAAGGCAATTACTGTTATCCTTAATATACATATTTAATTTTTCAAATTATACCTGAAAACATACAATAGATACGTTATTAATTATCTAAACAATTTTCTGAATTCATTTGATATAATTTTCATTAGAAAATCATTTGGAAACATTAAACAATTCCGTATTTAAATGAAGAAATTAGGAAATAAATTTCAAAGTTCTTTTTTTTTTTCTTAATAATTTAAGTAAAATTGATTTTTCTAATATTAAAAAAGAAAAAGTTCCCTCATATTTCTGTAAATAGTCAAAGTTATTATCCGAAGAATTTTCTTGGAAGACGGATTTTCCCTTCAGGCACTGATATCATCAATATTAAATTTACAAATTAAACTCTACTTAGTAACCGATACTTCAACAGAGCAGATGATTGATGTCGCTCATGTTTATAGACTTATACTCTAAAGCAACTTAANGTCATTATAAAGTGTATTATACATAATAATCTATATTTTTTCTGAGTATAGATTATATAGAATTTTTAAGTTTTTATTTGACTAAGTTAAAATTAATTAAGAGTGTAGTTTTCAGTTCAATAAATATTTTTACTTTTTCAAGTAATTAGAAGCTCTATAATCATCTTAATTAAGTCTATAATAATTGAGCTGGTTATGAAATAATCTCTGTATTAAACCATAATTAAATTCAGGTGTGTTATGTCCTTATTCCATAAAATGTTAAAGGTTTTTACTCTTTAAATAATGATTTAAAAACTTGATCCCTAAATTGTATCTTCATAACATAAAGCTTAAAGTATAGTTCTTTATCTTTTTTGCTCTACATTAAACTCATGTATAAGTGATGAGATTAACTTATAAATTATATTTTGTCATTAAAATAATCTAAAATTGTATAAAATATTTGTTTGCAGTTTAATTTTGCAAGAAATATTCTTGAATATTGTTTACATAAATTATTTAAAAAAACATGAAAAGCTCTCTTTTATATATTAAACGTGAAAACTACGTTTAAACATCCAAGCTGGCAGTTTTATTATTATAAATGTTGAATAAACAGGTCTGTTTTATTCAATACATACAAAAATCATTATGTTGATTATTCATTTGCCTGCTTTTATCACATATCACACATCAGTTCCCAGTAGATCACTGCACTCTCTTCCTAAATTATTCATTTTCAATTGATTCTCTCTAACAGTTAAATCAATTAGTTTGACTGAAATATAAATGTAACAAAAATAGTTAACCAAGTGAAATTATGATAAATAGATCCCTCTTGAATAATTTAAATCTCTCTCATAATGTTGTATAAAGAAGCTTATACGCTTAACAACAATAAATGTAAAATTAAATTAATATTGTAATAAATTAACTATCTAATTAGTATTTTGAAGTTAAATATATTAAAACTTAATTCTGAAATTTGTATTATTTCTCATCTTCAGTATTTTATAACGCTTGAAAATAAATACAGTAGAACCTCGATTATCCGGACTAATTGGGGATGAAGGTAGTCCGGATAAGGAAAAATCCGGATAATCGAAACAAATACTTTAATTTGTCTTTTAAAGATAATACAACACGTTTTCTTTTCGATGACATATCGGTAATATTAAAAGTAAATACTGTATTTAAACCGTGATCAAATTTTCAAGAAACAAACGTTCGTATTGAATTTGAACCTCTACTGACTAACACTAACAGACTACCTATTGTTTAAAAGGTCCTCTGGTGGCGCAAGAAGACGGATTTTATAAAATAAAAAGCAGTTGAAACTGCATTTTTATGAATAAAAATTTGACAAACTATTTATCGTTTCATGACGAGTAAAATTTTTTAGTCGCGTTCGCGGCTTTTAAGTAATGCATAAACCTTCGAGGCGCGAGGCCCTTCAGACGCGAGGCATAGGCGGTGGCTCACGTCGTCCATGCCTTACGCCGCCCTTGGTCATAGAAATGATGCAATTTGAATATAAATTATACGAATGTCAAGTTATATTTTTATTACTACGTAAAATATATTTAAGAGTTTATGACCACTGTGCTGGGTGAGACGTTGTTGAAACAAATAAAGTTATGCATTCCATCACGTACATAAACAGTATCGTAATTTGCCAAGTGCAAATCGGCAAATTCGTAAAATTTTTGTTTATTTTGAACAATCCGGATAATCGAAAATCCGGATAATGGAGGTCCGGATAATGGAGGTTCTACTGTAATTTTAATTAAGAACTTCAAACTGGATAAATTTAACAGTTATGAAACAAAAGAATCTTTAAAATCCAGCATAATTTATTAAGAATGAATGACTATCAGCATTTGTATGTATATTTTTGAATTAGTTCCATTCTAGAACATTATAATGACTAATGAAAGCATTTGCTCTTAATAAATTTTCCTATATTTTAAATGTGCTTTGTAGTCAGTCATATGATGAATTCAAATACATTTAACATTGTAAAGTCGAAAGAATAACTCGTGAGAAATTGTATTTTATCAATTTACAGGAAACTCCGTAAAGTTAAAATAAAACATTATATTTGCTTAGATGGAATATTCCATTAATTAATATTTTATTAATGGAAAATCATAAAATACAAGATGCTGTCAGATTTGTAGTGGCAGATTGAGTACTGCATAATTCTCTAGAATATACAAGAAGTCACAATCCAGTTTTGGAGCTATTAAAAAAAGTGCAGCCTTATTACCCCGTTGTAATGACTGTGTGGCTTCTCTTTATGTGTTAACATTTTTTGAAGCATACTATACCTTCAAATTTTGTATTTTCTCCTATTATATTATTTAAGAAGTTATTAAACGGATATTACAGTTCAAAAACAGATGATAACTTTGAAAGATTTAAACATTGTGTGATATGAAATTTTTATATAACTAAACACAAAAATAATTTACAAAAACTTAAAAAGAAATTGACAAACTTGGCACCATGTTTATATATAAATAAATGAGATAACTGTATAATTGAAGAAGTTGAAAACTAATATATGAAATAGTTTGATCAATTACATGATTATCTTTAGCAAAAAAAAAAAAAACTTATATTTAACAGAATAAATTCAGTGGTTTTTAAACTTTAACAGTTTTAACTGAAATTTAAGTGTATAAAGATTGTATCTTTCTTAACAATACATTTACCAGCATAAGTAACTAATTTTTAAATCCTTATTGTATCTAATAAAAAAAATAATATTTTACTGACAGAGATTCAGTGTAAGCTATATTAAGTTTAAATTCAGAATTGTATAATAAATTGGATTGCCAATATGAATAATTTATTATCGTATTTTGTTAGTTTTTCTTTCAAACTGAATAAAAATAGTCTTTTTTTAGATTCTATTCAAATGAAAAAGAGGCTATTTATATAAAGTTAATACAATAAAAACAGACAATAGAAATTCAAAAAGATTCTACTTCTGTAGAAACAAGCAACAAAAAGTAAATATTAACTTGTATTATTTTTTAAAAGCTTTTAATTTCGACCTAAATTTAGAATATTTTTCTAGGTTGATAGATTGTTATCTTACTATAAAAATCAGAATTACATTCAGGTACCATTTGGAGACAAAAATTATAGTTTTTAAAACTAGAACACAGGTATGTGCTGCTTAACAACAGATAATATTTACAACAGTGGTTCATTAGATTACGATAAAGCTAAAAAATTTGTAGCTACCTGCATCTTTTCTATGTTACATACATAAATATTTATATTTTATTAAAATTTTAAAGTATAACTGTGTAGTATTATATGCATAGCAAACTATATCATACAGATTTATCTAAATACACTCTACAATATATGCTCAATGATATTTTCTCAACATATCTCCATTGTTAAGTAGCACATATCTATATTAATACAGAAGATCAACATAATGAAACACCAGAAATAAATTTAAAACTTTATTCTGACACTATAGGACTGTCTTAGCCATTTTAAATATTTAGAGAAGAGACTACAAAAGAAAGTTGATCCCACTGTGTGATTTTGTTTGTTCGGTGTAAAAAGAATAAAACTTTGTTTCTTCTATTTACAAATATGTAGTTATTGTTATGTGAATTTAAAATAGTTTGTATTTTAGATTTATTTATATCAGGTTTAATTTTATCCCAGTAAAAATTTTATTAATTATTTTAAGTATAGAAATCATACAAAGTAAATTTCACTTAACAAAAGCTTGCTATTTGACCTTCCAATTTTGCCAGTGGAATAAGTTTTACTGTCATAATTGTGTGTGTATATTTAAAAGCCATATTTTTGTTGGCATCTTGATATAATATTATACAATTCAAACAGTATATTATTAAAATTAGATATCAATTAATATTAGTATTAAAAAACATATTAAGCAATGTAAATTTTTCATTCTAGTATCTTACTATATATTATACAGTGGGCATTAGACATGTAAGTAACAGGTTCAAATTATTATTGTTTTATCATATTAAAGTGAATTTTGCTGGATTTTAGTGATTTTTGTGTTGTTATTTTATATTATATCTAGTTCTAAGTTAATTGTGGTTGTGGTTGTTTCCAAATTAAATTTTATAAAAATTACTGTGATTAAATTTATAAAACTCCACTTACTAGGAATAAAAATATGCTGGTTTTAGAATAGCATTTTTTTCTTCCCTAAAAATCAATGCTAAACATAAGTTTAAATAGTTATTATAACCAGTATATTATACTAGTAACTTCTTTTAAGAACTTTTGAGTTAATACAAAATGGAATCATCATCTTCCTCATCCTCATCCTCTTCTTTGAAAAATTTTCAAACAAACAAAAATATATCATAATTAATTATTGACACAAATGGATTTATATATATATATATAATTTCACTTATTAAACAAACCTAATTGACAGCATTATTTAGATTTTTAATGAAATTTGCCAGTACTCATGGAATTAAAATTCCATAAATTAATAGTGTTTGCTAAACATTTATTTGTGGAGTTTTAATTACTTTATTTAAGGATTTTTTATTCTAAATATTAGCACCAATGATGATCAGAATGCTTTGACAATGAAGTCTGGTATAAAATTGGTATAAAATGATTTTTTTTTTATGCATTATGTCAAACTTATTCAAAAATATCATATTATTTTTATTTATCTTTGATAAATTTTAATATATTACTTTTCAAATAATCAATCGTGGAAGTGTATTATGATACTTAATTTACCTAATTTCCTATAAGAACTAATTAGTCCAAAACAATTGCCTTGTCTAACAAGGCAAACATTGTTTTGGACTAATTAGTTCTTATAAAAAAATTAGTAAATATTATTTTTCAATAACAACCTTATTATATTTAAACCAGGTAATTGCTGGATATAATATCAGTTTTATAAGATGTCTTAGACTGTTATTTAATTTCGGCTGTATTAATAATAATATGTGTATATATCAAGAAATCAGTAGAACGAAGAAAGCATAAAAACATATTATATCAAAAGTGTTGTTAGTAAACTTATAATTTTTCAAAATACCATGATGTAGTTTTATAATGTGCTTATAAAATTATTATATAAATATATCTACATAGTATAAGTAGGATTAAGAAGCTTACATAATGCACTTTCTATAAGTAGGTCAACCAGTCAATCAGTGATAAAGTAATAAGTTATAAGCAGTTGATAAGTGCTTTTTAATATGATAACAATTATTATATTGGCTTCTTTTATATGGATATTAAATTAATAATATAATTTAAGCAATTTTATAATGTATTATTATTGATTTTTATGCATTTTTTTATTTATTTAGGTGTCATTTATGATCCGTGATGAAGTTGAAAAATATCATAAATCTGGTATTAATTCCCTTCAGTTTGATACTTATTTAAACAGATTGTACTCTGCTGGCAGAGATTCAATTATTCGTATATGGAATGTTCGGAATAATAAGGTATTAATAATAGTAATTTATGTCTTTACTTTTATTTTTTTAAATATAATTCTTACAAAACACATTTTTTTTTCATCCACAATAACATTTATACCAAAGATTTGTTAGATTCTATATTCAAATAACAATTTACATGATATAGACAATATTTAACAAGTTTATATACTATTTAGATGATTTCTTTAAATTAAATTTTAAAGTATAACTGTGTAGAAACTAAGTTTATTTACATCTTAAATGCTTTTAGATTTTTAAGAAGCTTAAAATATCATTTTTAAAGTCAATAAGTATTAGACTTTATGTGCGATTTATTAACTATTGCTATTATTTTTCATTATGCAAATTCCATTGCTTCTAAACAATATTTAATTTTATGGCAAGAAATTCTACCTTTCTTCAGTTAAATATAGAATATTTAGTTGCCAGGAAAGTTCAAGCAGGTTTGTTGGCAGTTATATTGTTATAAATTTGTATAAAAATATGCTACTGTATATTGTAGAGAGAGAAGCAATTCTTGAACAAATGAACTTAGTTTAAAGAGAGTAATGTAAATGAAAGTAAAAAATGAATGACTTATGATATTATAACTATTAATGATATTAACTTCTAGAAAGAAATAATGTAATCACTGTGAGAAAAAAAAAAATTTAAGTTAATAGAAAAGAAATTGTTTACAAAGAATTCATCATAAATGATTTTCAAGATTTTACAACAACAGTTTTAACATTAGTAATTAGTAATTAGTTGGGCTTGGGCTTAAGGAGTTAATTAAATTAATACTATGAGCACGAATACCAATGAAAGTTAATAGTGATTAAATCTTTATATTAATTTAAAAAGACAAAAACACAGTGGAGTTCTTTGAATTTTGAGTGTCTACACTGTACCCATAAAAAATGACAGGGTAGCACATGACTTGGTATACATTATACAGTAGAGCATCGTTTATCCAAAAGTCGGTTATTTGAAACGTCGGTTATCCAAAAGAATTCCAGTTGTCAAATTTAAATTTTTGCTAGTGCTGTGGCGCTGGAATCTTTGGCTATGTCTTGGGCTACTCAAATATTTTACGTTTTTGATACTAAATTAACTTCTAAAGTATAATTTTTTTATTGTTTTTATATTTTTCAATATATTTATTTTGTTTGTACAAAATAAAGAAATAATTTTTAACGATACAATAGCCATGATTATTGTTTTAAAAAGTTTACGTTAGGCTTAACATCGATGAAAATTCAACGCAAAGCGACATGCAACGGAGAAAAATTTCAGGATGGGATAGTTTAATATATTTTTTCGTACATAATCGGTTATCCGAACAACCCCAGTCCCCAATTGATTCGGATAAACGATGCTCTACTGTATTACATTACATTACATTACATTATTATTTATTAACGTATTGGTACAATACATACTTGGTACCGCTAAGTATAGCCGAGTGGGAACTACTGTATATACAAATAGCATAAAGATACAGTAAATTAAGGAATTAAATTACAGTATTGTAACATCTAGTAAGGTGTAGGGTTGTAGCTGGAGACAGTAAAATATATTACAATACAGTATAGTATATACAGATGGTTTAGTTGCTAGTGGCAAGAGGGGCAATTGCCTCATGTTTCTTTACAAGTTGATGGAAAAGCTTGAAGAGTATTTTATTTTTTAGAAGGTCACTGTGTTGGCAGGGCCAATGGATGTTCATACTGGGCGGTCACTTTGATGGCAAGTCTTTCAGTCTGAAGGGAGATACAGCTGAATAAATGGTGGTCAGAGTTGTCTGTCTGGCTGCATATGGCACAAAGAGGGATACTTTTATTGGTAAATCTGTGTAGGTAGTTTGAGAACTTTCCGTGGTTTGTAAGGAACTGCGTGAGGTGATAGTCAGGAGTCACCCATTTGTATTTGTTGTGGTAGTCGGTGATGTTAGGAATATACTTGTAGGTGGTTTCGTTGTGTCATTCAGACCAGGATGATTGCCAGCGACTTAAGATATCCTTGTATGTAATTTTTCTCACTCTGTCGTGACTGATTTTGTTGTAGATGGTGGTAAGGGAGTCATCAACAGTCACAGCCTTCACCAGCTGATCAGCCTGCTCATTTCCCTCTGTGTTCTGGTGCCCCCTGGTCCAAGTAATATGGTATGAGTTGCTGGAGTGAAGGATTAAGTGCCGGATGGATGTGGCTATTGGATGGAGTTTGGTGCCGCAAATTAGTTTGATGGCAGAGGAGGAGTCAGTAATGATGTGAATGCTGTTTTCTGTGTGCCTTTGCTCAATCCAGTTAATGGCCATATTTATGGCTAGAATTTCAGATTCGAAGGCAGTACAGGTGTTATGAAGTCTGTTCTGTTGTGAGTAGACTTTCATATTGTTGCAGTAGGCAACAAAAGCACAGCCTATTGAGTTGTTGTGGTCAGAGCCATTCGTATAGATGACAAGATCAGGATTGAGGGGCGAGCTGTTATCAATAAGGTTGTTGATATGGGGAGGTATGGCCTGGATGTAAGGACTCAGATATTTGTAATTATAGGCCTGGATGTTGCAAGTTGGAGTGGAGATGTCATTCCCATTCTTGAGGCTCCAGATACTTTGTTCCATCCTGATGATTTCAGTGATGGGAGTTTGCGAGAGATCACTTGCAAACTGCTATTTGGAGCAGTACAATATGTTCTTGTTATTAAAAGGAGTGCTTTTCATTGGGAGGAGATCAACTTTCTATGTAGATGTGCCTTCTGAGCGGCGTCTCCCCAGCAAAGACAGCCATAGGTGATGATGGGAACGTAGATATGGTCGTATATGACACTGAGCGCCTCAGGATTGAGGCCCCAGCCTTTCCACGCAATCTGTGAGAAGGCGTGAAAAATTAAACTAGTGCATTTGGCGATGTATTTGATATGAGTGTCCCAGCTGAGACGAAAGTCCAGCCAGACGCCAAGGTATTTAATACATTTTTCGACCTTAATAGATTGGTTATTTATTCTCACAGTTGGGGTGCGGAGGTACAGGTTAGGTTTACCTGGTTTGTTAAAGACGATACTGGTGGTTTTGTTTGGATTGAATACAAGCTTGTGGCGAGTACCCCAATGGTAGATCCTGTCAAGGATCTTGCTACTATGCTGTTCCAAGACTGCATGGGATCTTCCTTCAATCAAGATAAGGATGTCTGAGCATAGGCAGTTGTGGCATCCTGACTGAAGTCTTCTTGTAGGAAAGCATTAAAGGTTAAGTTCCACAGAAGCGGCCCACAGACCGACTCCTGTGGGCAGCCACGCTCTACTTCTCGTTCGACAAGATGGGTCCCATACTGTAGAACAGCTTTGTGGTCATGCAGGTAATCTTTAAAGAGGTTGTAGATGTTGGCAGGGCATGCAGCTCTCCTGAGCTGGTAAAGGACGAACGGCCACCAGGCACTATCAAACGCCTTTGACATATCAAGTCTGATGGCCAGAACGTACTTATAATTGTCCAGCAAGTTCTTGATGGAATGGACAGCATGGTTGACGGTATCATTGGTGGAGAGTTGAGGCCTGAAGCTGAACTGAGTACTGTTAAGTAAGGAATTGTATTCAATATTCCAAGTTAGACGATCAGTGAGGAGACATTCTAGAACTTTGCCAAGTACAGTAGAGCGTCATTTATCCGAATCAATTGGGGATTGGGGTGGTTCGGATAACGAATCATGTACGAAAAAATATATTAATTTATCCCATGTTGAAATTTCTCTCCGTTGCGTGTCGCTTCACGTTGAATTTTCGTCGATGTTAAGCCTAACGAATAATATTGTATCGTTAAAAATTATTTTTTTATTTTGTACAAACAAAATAAATTTATTGAAAAATATAAAAACAATAAAAAATTATACTTCAGATGTTAATTTAGTATCAAAAACGTAAAATATTTGAGTAGCCCGAGAAATAGCTGAAGATTGCAGTGCCACAGCACTAGCGAAAATTTAAATTTGCCGACTGGAATGCTTTCGGATAACGGACGTTTCGGATAACCAGCTTTCGGATAACGGACGTTTCGGATAACCAGCTTTCGGATAAACGACGCTCTACTGTATAGGTAGCAAGGAGATTGGCCGGAGGTCTTTTGGCCTGCCAGGTTTTGGTATGGGCACAATTTTAGCAGTTTCCACTTGCGGGGAAAAATACCTGAGTTCAGGCAGATGTTAAACATGTCTGTTAGTTGCTGGGGAATGATGTTCCAGATTTTTTTTGCTAGCTTGGCGTTAATGCCGTCAGTGCCAGGAGCTTTGCCCTCTTTTAGCTTTTTGAAAGCATTGTGTATTTCGTGGTAGTTGAATTCAGGGGAGTTGTCTGTATTAATAGGGATGTTCACAGTATATGTGGGAGCCACCATGCAATCCTAAACTTCACTATTAAAGGAACATAAGTATGCATCCCTGGCTGCTTACATCTTAGATGATTTCGTCAAGGTTCATTAGGAAGAAGCTAAAGTCACCAAGCATGTCAGAAACAAGCACATTAAGGTTCTTGAAATCCATAAATTAATGCATAAGGGGAACTCCATCAATTATAAAGACCTAAACATGAATAACACATACCTCAGAAAAACCTTTAACCGATGCTAAATAAAATTTAACAGTACAAACGTTTTCAGACCCCTCCTGGGTCCTTCTTCAGGTAAAAATCGTTTGAAAATTTACTAAATACAAAAAATATTCGTTTGGAACGATTTTTTAAAATCGAAAAGATAGAATGGAATCACGTGACCTATAGCTCTGTGACCTGTGATGTTCAGAGCTATAGGTCACGTGATTCCATTCTATCTTTTCGATTTTAAAAAATCGTTCCAAACGAATATTTTTCGTATTTAGTAAATTTTCAAACGATTTTTACCTGAAGAAGGACCCAGGAGGGGTCTGAAAACGTTTGTACTGTTAAATTTTATTTAGCATCGGTTAAAGGTTTTTCTGAGGTATGTGTTATTCATGTTTAGGTCTTTATAATTGATGGAGTTCCCCTTATGCATTAATTTATGGATTTCAAGAACCTTAATGTGCTTGTTTCTGACATGCTTGGTGACTTTAGCTTCTTCCTAATGAACCTTGACGAAATCATCTAAGATGTAAGCAGCCAGGGATGCATACTTATGTTCCTTTAATAGTGAAGTTTAGGATTGCATGGTGGCTCCCACATATACTGTGAACATCCCTATTAATACAGACAACTCCCCTGAATTCAACTACCACGAAATACACAATGCTTTCAAAAAGCTAAAAGAGGGCAAAGCTCCTGGCACTGACGGCATTAACGCCAAGCTAGCAAAAAAAATCTGGAACATCATTCCCCAGCAACTAACAGACATGTTTAACATCTGCCTGAACTCAGGTATTTTTCCCCGCAAGTGGAAACTGCTAAAATTGTGCCCATACCAAAACCTGGCAGGCCAAAAGACCTCCGGCCAATCTCCTTGCTACCTATACAGTAGAGCGTCGTTTATCCGAAAGCTGGTTATCCGAAACGTCCGTTATCCGAAAGCATTCCAGTCGGCAAATTTAAATTTTCGCTAGTGCTGTGGCGCTGCAATCTTCAGCTATTTCTCGGGCTACTCAAATATTTTACGTTTTTGATACTAAATTAACATCTGAA
>NW_019384308.1:67610-118540 GCF_000671375.1 Centruroides sculpturatus
GAACAAGAATATAAATTTTTGTAATAAACATATGATTTACCAGTAGTAATACATTTAACATTTGCTGATATTTTAGATAATAAAAAATATATAAAATGTCAGAATTGTAGGTAATAACTTGAATATTTATAACACGTTGACTTATTATAACTAAATAAACTTATTATAATAATAATATTGCACGAATATGCTAAAAACAAAATAAAAAATTATTAGAAAACAATAAATTAAGAAAGAAAAGCATTAATTAAAATTTTTTAAGTCAACAAAATACGACCTGTAGAAAAATATGTAAAACAGACAATAGACAAGGCGATGCCATGAAGTGCCAACATCTGTTGTCGATAAATTTTATAAAAATTGAGTTTTACTAGGGTGACGATGAATCGTTACCCTCGAAGTTTTGCTTAACAATGGGGGTAACGATCGATCAGTACTTTCGGAGGCAAAGGGTTAAATGTGAAAATTAATAAATAAATAAATACCTCATGCTTCAAATTTAATTCATTTCAAGAGGCTGTTTTAACTCCAAATTGCTCAAAGTCTGAATCAGTTTTTCTCATTAGAAATAACAGAAAGCAAGTTAATCCATTTCTATACCTTAAACAATATCCATTTTGATAAACTTAGCAAGTACATGTAATTTAAGGAAAAGATAACACAGTTAAATGCATTAATAATAAATTAAACACAAAAATAATAAATACAATACGTGAATACTGTATAATAAATGAAAATTGCATTTACTGGTCACACAACAACTTCAGCATTGTAAACATGGATGCCAGGTCCAGTACACATGTACCACTTTCATGCTTGGCAATAAGTTCATTTAAGACGTTATTGCAAAAGCGAGTTTGTATACTTTGTTTACAGTCTTAATTTAAAACCTTTTACTTCACATTTTGTTTGATTAAAATCAAATCAAAATGTCTTCAAATAAAAAGCATGCTATGTTTTGAGTTTCAGAAAGGATAAATTTCAAACAAACAGTAAAAAGAAATTAGTAATGTATAAGCAAACATGCCAAAAATAAAGCAATAAAAGCACTGGAAACATAAAATGGTAATGCAGAGCAAGAGTGAGAGACAACTTCAGCACACAGCAGATTGTGTTTATGCTTTGAGTGCATTTTTCACTTTGTGTGCAGTTTGAACTTTGAAGCGTCATTCGAATGCTGAAGTGAATATTTGTTGAATTTAGCATTTGATCAAAGTGTTTGAAGTATGAGATATCATTATACAATTAATTAGTTTTATTTATGACTAATTTTTGTTCTCTAGTAGTAGTAATAAAATAAAATTGGATAAACTAAACAAAAAATAATTTTATCATCAATACTAAAATTGCAGACCTATACACTAAAATAATGCACATATCTCTGATTTCAACATTAAAATTATAAAATAAAACATTAATATTAGAAAAATAGAAGTCATCTTAGTTTGATGCAAAAACTGTAGAAAACATTTCTAATTATATTCTAATNAACTAACATTTGTTTAAAATTTAAAGTATTCAATAACTTTAAATTTAAGCACACATTAGCAAACTGTTCTCTCTGACTACCTCCACAATTCAATTAAAGTATTATGAACTTGTCCCAATTATGTAAATTAAGTGTAAAAATAAAATAGTTATTACAGAATTAAAATTATAAAATAAAACATTAATATTAGAAAAATAGAAGTCATCTTAGTTTGATGCAAAAACTGTAGAAAACATTTCTAATTATATTCTAATGGATTAACAAATTAATCTATTTTACAAATTATACTTTATTATTAGATGCTCTGCATCCATTTAGAAGAACCAGATTGTTTTGTAGCATGGGTCTCTGCTAAAGAATTTGGTTTAAGTCCAAATGATGGACTAGATCCGAAAAGTAAGTGTAGCAAAATAACTATCACATGTAATGTCAGCTTGGAAATTTTGTAATAAAAAAAAATTTTTTTTTTTTAGTAAATTTGGGAGGATTGTTACTTCAGGCATTGTTGGAACATTGGCCTGCATCATATGCAAATGAAGAAGAAAGTGAGAATGGTAAATTTACATCTTTTAAATCAATTAAATAGTTTCTCTTAACAGTGTATAAATATTAATTAGATTTTCCTAGGTGTTGCTGGGCCTAGTAGTGAAGAACCAATGGTAAATGGAGACAGACAACGTCCTGGAAATTCATATTTTAATGTTCCTGAACACATACCTGTTATTTTTGGGTAAATATTTTAATTCTACTAATTATATTAGTGTTATTGGACATTGCTTTCATTGATGCAGGCAACTTTTTGTCCAGTCTTGATACTTTGTTAAAAGCCACATCAAGGAAACAATGGATTATTTTATCTTCTTTTACGTTAAGTATTTCAATTATATAGATATTTATTGTATAATTCTTTTTTACTATTAATTGATGAAGTTGAATTAAATCGTAGATCAACATCTTGAATGTCTTACCACTCTTTCCTTGAAATCAAATGCATTCATAAGTGAACTTTCTTTGAATGCTTCCAGCTGGAAACATATTTTTCTTCTAATAATTTCAAGTTCAATTCCACATAATGTTATTTCCGGAGAACAGATATGATATGATTTAAATGAACTTGAAGAATTGCCATCTAAAATAGATTAGTTAACTAACTTGAATGCAGACTATTTTGAACATTTAACATGAATTGAAACAAAAATTGAAGATTTATATTTATTTAAGGTGGAAAGTAGTAAAAAACAGTTTTTTATGAGGAACCAAAAATGAAATGTTCTGGATATGTTGAACCTCATTCTTTGCCACCCAGCTGTTCCCTTTCTGAGTATGGCTTGAACCCATAATGGGTATGATTAAAAGTTTTTTTTAGTATTCACAAAGCAGAATCAAAACTGGAAAAAGAGGAGCTGTGCTGTCTCAAGGAGAACCAGAGTCAAATCTTATTTAATTTGTTTGTGAATGAGTTTTTGGTTTACCTCTGACAAAACTGAATTTTAGGCATTTCTTTGTTCTCAGAAGATTGCTTTTGTGAGATTAGCCAGGGGCCAAGGGGGCAATCCCTGATGACCATTTACTCGGCACTGGTTGGTAAAACCCAATCTCTATGTCTGTTGGATGATGCTTTGATAAATTGTTGGTGGGATTGCAAGATCTGGTCAACGTCAGGATAATGATACCAGTTAGGATAGAGTTAAACACGTCCTAACCTGCAAATTGTGAACAAAGATTGAATAGGAAAGTCTAAATTATTGAGTGGGGAGGTTCAGTGAGTAAGTCAATAGGTGTCTGGTTTTTCGAGGAAGACAGGTCATAAACAGGTCATGGTTTATTTTAAGACAGGTACAACACAGGTTTATTTTAACTAAATCTAAGACATACAAAGAACTATGTAACATATGATTAAATACTATATAGTGAGTAGCTATATAACATAATGCGATTAGCCTACTTCGTGTGGCTATTGTGAAGGCGTTCCGATACCATCTATTAATTCCTATCTACCTAAGCTATGTAAATCAAGAGTGAGTTTACAATGGCCTAATTAAAATACCTCTGAGAGATGTGATTCTCAATTGTTGTGGAGGCATACATGATGTTCATTCTGTAGAGGGGAAGTGAAACCAAGTTGTTGAACCGTTGTCTTCTCCTGGGACTGGGTTCAGGTCCATTCATATGGAGTTCCAGGAGACTAGAGTGACTTTTATGGAAGGTAGAATGTCTTCCAAGGAATCCTAAGGATGAACACCTCGAAGTACAGGTGCTGCATCCTTATATTCGTTTTTGGCCTGGGAAAATGATCAGGTGATTGGATATTTAATAACGAAGCTGCAGGTGTGCAGGTCAGAGATATCTATCGATGACACTATAATGTCACTGCTTTCATAACCATATATGTTTCGTGCAATGTTAGATTCATCCTGCTTATATGGGCAAATGTTGATGTTCTCATACCTTTAACAATAAATAGTTATCCTTTCCTAATGGTTGTTGATGAGAAAGACGATATTAGATCCCTTCTCTGTTTGATGTTTTCTTAATGATCGCGAGGCAGAATTAGGCTTTAAAATTTTCTTAAATTTGTGCAAAATCAAGTGCTTGAACTTGCATTTTTTATGTGTAAATGATGTTCTGGTTCTAGCATATTCTTCAGAATGTCTTCAATCTAAACTAAATGTGTTCAGTTTTTACTATCAAAATAATAATAACTTAGAATTAAATATTTCAAAATAGTATACAATCCTCATAACTTTCGAAAGGAGTGTGGCTTGCATTTTTCGTTTAAGACTTTGATTTAATCAATGTCAACTTCACTATAAATTATTTTTGACAATTATTTTCCAGAAACTTTGCAAATGTTTATGCTATAATGACCACAATATTTTCTTTCCAGAAATCCCACAGCATTATATATTGCAAATGCATTTTATTTTTTCCCATTTTAATTATGTATTATTTTTAAACAAATTTAATTAATTACTCAAAAGTTTCCTTATGTTGTACAATCTTATACACAAAATAAATTAACAAATAGCAAATCCGATCTCTTGCTGTAATTATTCGGGCTATTATTAGGCTATAATTAATAATTATAATTTATTAAATAATTTGGAATATTCTAGAAGAAAAGAACTAGCCCATAGTGAGACTTGAACCTGCGACCTCCGCTTACTGTGCGGTGTGCTTGCCAGTAATGCCATCTGACCCAAGCAAGTTTTTGATTCAGATGTGGGTGATTATGTCAAAATTTAAATACATCTGGAAGTGAAGACATGCTCAGAGTCCGGATGGCATTACTGGCAATCACACCATACAGTAAGCGGAGGTCGCAGGTTCAAGTCTCACTACAGGCTAGTTCTTTTCTTCTAGAATATTCCAAATTATTTAATAAATTATTATAATTATTAATTTGTATAGGAGATGGTGCCTAACATAGTACCAAATTACTTAGTTATTATTAATTATAGCATAATAATAGCCGAATTAATTACAGTGAAAGTTTGGATTAGTATCAATATATCAGGCTTCAGGATGTTGAATATATATATATATATATACTTCATCAGTATTATGCTAATTTTAAATCTGATTGTAATTAACTTCCTTGAAAATCCAATAATATTGAATACATAAAAGCTAGTTTACACAATACAACTACCACCAATATTTTGTCATTCAAAACTGAAATGCGCATCAATTTGCTTCTTTTTCACAAATTCACAACTTACTGGTAACCTTAGTCTTAGCTGTTTCAGATTNCCTCAACCTGGTTTGGATGCCATTTTAAGACCGTTGTTCTGTCAGAACAACGTCCTCCCACTTCTTTAAAAGATCTTTAATAGCAGATATCGGCATAAATCCGCATTTTCATAAGAAAATGTAAAAGAATTGTTTCTGTCAGAAATATAAAAAGCTGGAATTACAAGGGAGAGTTTCAAAGTTCGGGAGAATACTATCCTATCAGTATATACTGGGTAGAACGTCGATGTTGACGTCTCCCGCGCTCCGAAAAGTTTTGAATTGTTGCCTGAAGACAAAGGAAGACCAATCGGTATTCATTATTTTACGTCTCTTCTTTTTGTGTTTGTTCAGTCAAGTGTTCGTTATCCGAACATGTGTTCGTTGTCCGATCATAAAAATCTTTCGCGAAAGTGTTCGTTATCCGATTTGTTTGTTAACCGATCACCCACTGTATGAAGTTAAGGAGTACTGACCACAAATACTTGAAGAAAACACCAATAAAAATAAATTTGAATACTACAGTTACCTAACAATATCATGCCATACTGTGTTTCTGCTCAAATAAGAGCATGCTCTTGTGTTTGTCAGCTTGTTTTGGCTTATAAAAGCACTGTCCTGCTGTGTCAATGTAGTAATGCAGTAATTATTCATTAACATTTTCTATAGTAAACATTATTAAAAATAAAAAATGATTCTGCTACTATAAATATTTTTTAAAATTAGCAATTTTGATGAATGTACTGCCAATTTTGCCCCATCTATAAGAGCGTGTGTAAAATACATTATGTACAGACAGCTGTTGTTTGACAAGAAAAGAAGCAAACTAGATCCTGAATGTGTTTAAATACTTATTTTCTTAAAAAATCTGTAATTAGTGAGAATGAGAACAATTATTTATAAATCTGTTATAGTTAAGATATGAGTACCTAAAAAAAGCTGCTTTAAAATTTTAAATAAAAAATTTGAATTGCACCATTTGTTCACCTCTGAAATTGGCACTAAATGAATTTTTGTGCTGACTGATGTACCTCAAACAAAAGTAATTGTATATAGTAATACAGTCTACACTGCATTTGAGAATTTGAATGTCATATGATTTGGTGATAACACTGCAAAAATCACACATTCAGTAATTCACAAATACAATAAATGATTCTAAATACTAAAAGTTACACCTTCTTCTCACTTTCCAGCAATTCACTGATAAAAAATGAAATGTAATTTCGTAATCAGTCTTTTGTGTCACGGCTATTAAAAAATGGAAAACCTGGGAGTACTACATGAATGAAGAACAGAGATAGAAAGATGCTCTCAATATCATTTCAGAATCGATTTTTGAAGAGACTTTCTTTCAGAAACAGATGTCGTTTTTAATCAGTGAATTGCTGGAAAAGGAGAGGAAGGTGTGAATTTTAGCATTTAGAAAATATTTCTAGCTTTAGAATTAACAAGACTAAATGGTTCTCTCTTTAATATAACGAGGAAGATCTGTACACAGGTATTAATTGGTGCTATATAGGGAGGGTGTTATATCAAAGTTTTGACCATGTACACAAGTAATGGTGATTAATTTTAATTGTAAATTGTATTGTTTTGTTATAAAAATATTTTTATCTATTCTTNTTTCAGACCCCTCCTGGGTCCTTCTTCAGGTAAAAATCGTTTGAAAATTTACTAAATACAAAAAATATTCGTTTGGAACGATTTTTTAAAATCGAAAAGATAGAATGGAATCACGTGACCTATAGCTCTGTGACCTGTGATGTTCAGAGCTATAGGTCACGTGATTCCATTCTATCTTTTCGATTTTAAAAAATCGTTCCAAACGAATATTTTTCGTATTTAGTAAATTTTCAAACGATTTTTACCTGAAGAAGGACCCAGGAGGGGTCTGAAAACGTTTGTACTGTTAAATTTTATTTAGCATCGGTTAAAGGTTTTTCTGAGGTATGTGTTATTTAGTTAAATCCGATGTGCAGGTGATAATTATTATTCCTAAACATTAATTTGAATGCTTGGAAATCCTGGTTTGAGGTCTACACAACATAATGAAACTTACATTTTATTATTATTTCTTGGTTTTTGTGCGTGTCCTAGAATTTTTTATGTGAACTGTGTTAATCATTCACATGTTCTGTTTTCATTAGTATATGAATATGTTTGATTTTTGGGAACATTAACCAGATGAAGGTCATTAAATATTACTGAAAACATTAGCTTTTTTTAATTTGATAAACCTTTTTTTGCTTCTTCACAGGATTGTGTGTTGTTGATTGAGTAATGCTAGATAAAAAGAGGAAAAAATACTGTTTGGAAACTTGCAGATTTGTGAACAAATGCAATTTGTAGATATCACACTTCTATCAAACTGAAATATATTGGATCATTAATTAAGTGCATTTCATTTTAGCCACATTAAAAAATAAAAATGATTTTACAGTAGAACGTCGTTTATCCGAAAGCATTCCAGTCGGCAAATTTAAATTTTCACTCGTGCTGTGGCATTGCAATCTTTGGCTATATCTTGGGCTACTCCAATATTTTTTTTGTTGGTGTGTGTGTTTTAGCTGGCAGCACTGGCATTTTTGTGTGGTGTTTTTCTGAGAAGTGTCATGCTGAATCAAACATTTTTGATACTAGATCAACTTCTAAAGTATATTTTTTTTTTTTTTTGTTTTTATATTTTTCAATAAATTAATTTTGTTTGTACAAAATAAAAAGATAATTTTTAGCAATACAATAGCCATGATTGTTATTTTAAAAAGTTTACGTTAGGCTTGCTTAGTTATTTAGTTTAGGCTACATCAACGAAAATTCAATGCGAAGCGACATGCAACAGAGAAAAATTGCAGCATGGGATAGGTTAATATATTTTTTCGTACATAATCGGTTATCCAAAAAATAAGTTATCCGAACAACCCCAGTTCCCGATTGATTCAGATAAACGACGCTCTCCTGTATTCTGCTGATAACTGAAGGCAAGAAATGGCTTCTCTTCTAATGGTATATGAAAAAGCTTTAATATACATCATGAAGAGCTATCTTAGCAATGCCAAAAGTTCAATTAATCCAAAAAAGATAATGTTATATGTTTAGTGCAGTCATAAAGGCATTCTTTATTATGAGCTGCTTTGACCCAATAAAGTCCGTCAAGATGAGCATTTTCCATAAATCTGATTGATTGACCAGGCTCACAAGAGAATGTGCACAATATATTCTTAATTAATTATTGATTAAAGTAATTTATTTAATATTTCAAAAACTTTATTCAGATGTGGAGTCTGTATAAATACATTACAATAAAACATCAGTTTAAAGCAGTGTTTTTCAACCTGTGGGTCGTGACCACCAGGGGGGGTCACAAAGCCTTACATGGGGGTCGCAGGTAAAGAAAAAGACAAGTGTTTGTAGGTCCTACACTACAATTTCAGTGAGAAGGTGGTACCTGTTTATTTTACAGTACAATTGGTTTTTCGGTCGATATTTAGGTCTCAACAGAAAGAATGTTAAATACGTAGTTTTTAAAATCACTGATACAGTTTTAATATGGCCCTGGGGGGTTGCCAGAATTTTCTAACTTGTAAAGGGGTCGTGTATTCAAGAAGGTTGAAAAACACTGGTTTAAAGTTTTACTTTCACAGAAAATATCTATTAAATTTAGTTCCTTTCACATTTTAAGTCTTCTATTTCAATTATTATTGATGTGTATTTATTTATATATGTTGATAACATATTATTTATTTATACAATTCTAATTAAAATTTTAAATAAATTACAATATTTTTCTATTAGTATATGTAAACTGAGTTAAAAATTTAGTTTAATAAATCATATCATAATTTTTTTTTATTATACAACACTACTTTTTCTTAATTACAGAAAAATGGTAACATTTATATGTATTTTTGTCATCAAAATTTAAAGAACTAAAATATGTTTTCTTTAGTTTAAATATACAAGTTTAAATATGTTTCCCTTGAATGTCCCTAGTTTTAAACTGATCTGTAAAACTTATTTGTTCAGATATGTGAGTAAAATGTATTGGAGATTGTTGGTCAATACTCAAAGTTTAATGTTCATACACTTGAAAAAGCTGCTGCTGCTGCAACATGGTCTAAATTACAGGATTTCATTTCTTGTTCCACTAATCACCTGACATCATTTCTTTGAATTTTTTCCTTTGTGGTGATGTCAAAAATCATGTGTATGCTACAAAAGTGTCAGACATAAGAGTCTTGTGTATAAGAATTGCAGATGGCATTAACAGTGTTACTTCTAATAGGCTGGCTCAGAGATCCAGATCACCACTATTCAGCCATAGCGGCCCTTTCAAGCACAAACTTCCATGTACAACTTGGAGTATTTACCAACATTCTGCAACACATTTTATTCACATATTGAACAAATTGGTTTTACAGAACAGTTTAAAATTAGGGACATTTAAAGGGAGAATACCCAGTATATTGTATGAATTTGTGTGCACACAATATATTAAAACTAGCTCAGGTAGTAATAGCTCTCATTTTGGATATTATGTTTACTTTAGAATTATTTGTACAATTTTTGTTTATATATATATAGAAAGAGTGAATTATTTTAAAGATATATTTCCTATTGTTATGAATTAGTATTTTCTAATGTTTAAATATTTATTTTCTTACTATAGGAACCATATCTACAGTCTATGGAACACCATACTGATTGGGTAAATGATATTGTTCTTTGTTGTGGTGGAAAAAATTGTAAGTTTTATATATTTATACTTGTTCATTAAAATTTTCATACAAATGTAATAAGTTATATATTTTTTTAAAAGTAATTTCAGCTTCTAGTGATACCACAGTCAAAGTATGGAATGCACATAAAGGATTTTGCATGTCAACATTAAGAACACACAAAGTAAGTTCCTAGAATATTTTTGTACATACTTTTACCATTAGGAAAATCTACTTAATTTTATTTTTCTTTACGAAGGATTATGTAAAAGCTTTAGCATATGCCAAAGATAGGGAACAAGTAGCATCTGCTGGTTTAGATCGTGCTATTTTTCTCTGGGATGTAAATACTTTGACAGCATTAACAGCTTCTAATAACACTGTAACAAGTAAGCATCTAAATTTTCTGATGATTGGCTAATGTAAATTTTTATTATTAAAGAATATATGTATGTTAATATATTTGTAACAGCTTCCTCATTAATGGGTAATAAAGATAGCATATACAGTCTTGCTATGAATCCTTCTGGGTCTGTCATAGTTTCAGGTTCAACTGAAAAAGTTGTAAGAGTGTGGGATCCCCGAACGTGTCAAAAACTTATGAAACTAAAAGGTCATACTGATAATGTAAAGGCTCTTATTTTGAACAGGGATGGATCACAGGTTAGTTTTTGATAACACACATTTAATTTAATTAGAATATTAATGAAATTTAAAAAAAAACTTAATTTCTTAAAGTATAATTATTTATATAAATTGAGGAATAAAATGAAATTTGAAGAAATTTTCAGTCATTAAATAAATGAATTAAAATAATTATTAAAGCTGTCATTTCTCTTACCTTGATGGAAATTTAAATAATTAAATTGCCATCAAGGTAAGAGAAATGACTGCTTTCTACTGGGTGGCAACACCTATCTGTAGCCTAATTTTGTAAATTGTTAATTAATTAAGGTAATTATTTTAGCTCTATCTCAGAATTTTTTATATAATATTTAGTAAGCATTGATGTTTATCTAATTGTAACATTGTTTTAATGATATAATTAATTGTTCTATATTAAACTAATATGAAAATAAAAACTAAAATTAGATTCATAAAATTCAATTCAATTTATTAAGTTTTATCTTAAAATATAGCATACAAAATTAAAAAAAATAATATTTCATTCAAACAAAAAATTTTTAGTCTACAAGGGTGAATGCACACATTTACTCTGGTTTAATGTATATCTAATGAAAGATGAAGTTAACTTGAGAAACTACATCTTTAATATTCAGCATTTAACTTAGCATGAACAAATGTTTTCAGATAATTTAAGTAACTATTATCAAGATTGGTAGTTGATATATATATATATGTATATGACCTGACGATGGCTAATTAAATTAGCCAGAAAACATGCTAAAATTAAATGCTGGATATTAATTAAATGGTTAGTTTATCAAGTTAACATGTATCTACTGTTTGACGTTTTCTCAGTGTAACACTTTCTAATTTCTTATAAATATTTAAATTCATTGATGCAGGATGTTAATATTTTTTGTTTTACTCTTGCTCAATTATTAGTTTTTATGCTATACTATTCAACATTTGTATTATGTTATTTTGTATAATGTTCGTAAATAATATACGAGTAAACAGTAATAATTTTACCGTATTTTTATTATATTCATTCAAATGTTTTACTTTTGTTATATATTATATATCGATTATATATTGTTATATGTCGATATATTATATTAATTAGTATAATAAATCGAAAATATAAATTAAAATTAATTGCAAGTACAACTTTGTTAATGTTAAGGTAAGTAATTTTGCCCTACTAACATATAAAGTCTTATTTATTTTAAAATATTTTTAGAGAATTCTTTTAGAGCAAATAGATTAGAATTTTTTAAGTTATTTATCTAATATAATATTTTAAAAGTGTGACATAACACTTTTATCTCGTGTGCGCTTTACTTTTATACATTATATTTAATGGCAAAATGTTAAATTTCAATGATGATAATTTAGAATTTTTATCTTTAAAGTGTCTTTCGGGGAGTTCTGATGGAACTATAAGGTTATGGTCCTTAGGACAGCAAAGATGTGTGGCTACCATAAGAGTACATGAAGAAGGAGTCTGGGCACTTCAAGTAAATATAGTTTTAAAATTTGAAAACAGTAATCTTATACAATTATCATTTATATCAGATCGTTGTTATGAACTTAATTCATAATGTACCTTTTGAATATAATTCATATACAAAAAAAAAAATTTGTTTTTAAATTACAGTGGGTGATCGGTAACGAACATAATCCGTTCCAAGACTTTGTTCATTATCCGAATTGTTCATTAACCAATTATCGATTTACCATAGGTTTCTATGGGAATTTGATTAATTCGTTCTGGAGACCTCCAAAAAATAAAAAATATAGACTATACTTTCTTATTACGTTTATTTATATGTAATAATAAAAATACATATATACACGGTCTTGCATTTTTATTAGTCATGTTTTTTCCGTTTGTGGGGGTTAATTAATTAATTAAAGAATCTGTCCAATGTCGATTGCTTTTCTGTCTTCTTTATGATTTTTCAGAAGTAATTAATAGCATTGTAATTGTAGAGAACCCTAGGCCTATTAACCTCAACCTGGTTTGGATGCCATTTTAAGACCGTTGTTCTGTCAGAACAACGTCCTCCCACTTCTTTAAAAGATCTTTAATAGCAGATATCGGCATATATCCGCATTTTCATAAGAAAATGTAAAAGAATTGTTTCTGTCAGAAATATAAAAAGCTGGAATTACAAGGGAGAGTTTCAAAGTTCGGGAGAATACTATCCTATCAGTATATACTGGGTAGAACGTCGATGTTGACGTCTCCCGCGCTCCGAAAAGTTTTGAATTGTTGCCTGAAGACAAAGGAAGACCAATCGGTATTCATTATTTTACGTCTCTTCTTTTTGTGTTTGTTCAGTCAAGTGTTCGTTATCCGAACATGTGTTCGTTGTCCGATCATAAAAATCTTTCGCGAAAGTGTTCGTTATCCGATTTGTTTGTTAACCGATCACCCACTGTATGAAGTTAAGGAGTACTGACCACAAATACTTGAAGAAAACACCAATAAAAATAAATTTGAATACTACAGTTACCTAACAATATCATGCCATACTGTGTTTCTGCTCAAATAAGAGCATGCTCTTGTGTTTGTCAGCTTGTTTTGGCTTATAAAAGCACTGTCCTGCTGTGTCAATGTAGTAATGCAGTAATTATTCATTAACATTTTCTATAGTAAACATTATTAAAAATAAAAAATGATTCTGCTACTATAAATATTTTTTAAAATTAGCAATTTTGATGAATGTACTGCCAATTTTGCCCCATCTATAAGAGCGTGTGTAAAATACATTATGTACAGACAGCTGTTGTTTGACAAGAAAAGAAGCAAACTAGATCCTGAATGTGTTTAAATACTTATTTTCTTAAAAAATCTGTAATTAGTGAGAATGAGAACAATTATTTATAAATCTGTTATAGTTAAGATATGAGTACCTAAAAAAAGCTGCTTTAAAATTTTAAATAAAAAATTTGAATTGCACCATTTGTTCACCTCTGAAATTGGCACTAAATGAATTTTTGTGCTGACTGATGTACCTCAAACAAAAGTAATTGTATATAGTAATACAGTCTACACTGCATTTGAGAATTTGAATGTCATATGATTTGGTGATAACACTGCAAAAATCACACATTCAGTAATTCACAAATACAATAAATGATTCTAAATACTAAAAGTTACACCTTCTTCTCACTTTCCAGCAATTCACTGATAAAAAATGAAATGTAATTTCGTAATCAGTCTTTTGTGTCACGGCTATTAAAAAATGGAAAACCTGGGAGTACTACATGAATGAAGAACAGAGATAGAAAGATGCTCTCAATATCATTTCAGAATCGATTTTTGAAGAGACTTTCTTTCAGAAACAGATGTCGTTTTTAATCAGTGAATTGCTGGAAAAGGAGAGGAAGGTGTGAATTTTAGCATTTAGAAAATATTTCTAGCTTTAGAATTAACAAGACTAAATGGTTCTCTCTTTAATATAACGAGGAAGATCTGTACACAGGTATTAATTGGTGCTATATAGGGAGGGTGTTATATCAAAGTTTTGACCATGTACACAAGTAATGGTGATTAATTTTAATTGTAAATTGTATTGTTTTGTTATAAAAATATTTTTATCTATTCTTTAACATTATAGATATCATATTATTTTTTAGTGACTTAAAAAACAATTAGTTTTAGAATAAAAAATAATTGTTTGTTTGAGAAGAGGAATTTCAAATTCCTTTAACTAGTAAACATTTTTCAAATTTGCATATAATTTATTTAGAAAATATTTTAAAATAAATTAAATTATTGTAAAATAAATAAGAAATTTTAATGTTTTTTTTTTTTTTTTTACGTAAAGGCAAATGAGAATTTCACAACTGTTTTTTCTGGTGGAAGAGATAGGAAAATTTTCATGACGGATCTACGGAATTCTGAAAATAGAATTCTAATATGTGAAGAAACTGCACCAGTATTAAAGGTGGAAATATATTTTTTAATATTTCTATTATTGTATGTTAAAATTATATTACCTTAAATATAACTTAATTGATTTTTATGAATTGTAATGATTTATTTACTTACTTTGCAGATGATTTTAACACCCGATCATTCTTCTCTGTGGGTTGCAACTACAGATTCTTGCATCAAAAATTGGGTATGTTATATAGTTTTAGGTTGTAAATTTTATTAAATACAGATACTTTAAGATAAAATTTCTTACAGCCGATTAATAATCGAAGCTCTCAATATGACGACTATGACACTGATGCTTTACCTCCTCTCATTCAGCATCCAGATGTAGTTATTAGAGGTAAATAAACACAAAAAATAATATATTATAGAAAATGATGTGATGTAGTTCCTAATAACGTTTGATTTTATATTTAAATGAAATAAAGTATTTTGTATTATCTTTATATGTTTGTTATTTAGAAACACTAAGAAATTTGTATTTTAAATAAAACCAGAAATATATTCAAAATTAACTCATCATATTATATAATAAGGACAATAAATTCTATGAGATTACTAGTATTTTCTTGAAATAATTCATAAAGAATATATATAAATCCAGATTTCAAGCACTCTAATTTTATTCCGATGAATGTTTTCTAGATTAAATCTGATTTTAGTTTGAATTTGAGTTAAATTCAAATTTTGTGTTTGTTCTTGAAGACATTTATCTGAATAAATGTTTGGAATTTGGTTTTATATATGCTATACAGGGATGTGGTACTGTTAATTAACAATGCAAATACATCCTGAGAAATGTAAGGATTGAACAAAATTATGTAAACACTTGTGACTCTGTAATATTTGGGCAGCAATATCTTAGCATTAACCAGGACCTAGTGTAACACTCAAAGAAAAGATCATAGCACAAAATTATATTGAATTTTTGAGTGATAAACTTCATTTCATGGTTTCCAACTAGAGATATAGTGTTCCAAGACAATAAGTTACCATTTTATATTTCCAAATGTGTCCAGTTATGATTTGATGAACATTAGGATGAAGCTCAACACATTCCTCAACTTCCACAATCACTTTATCTTAACCTCATTGAACCATTGTGGAGAATCTTGGAGGCTGAGGTGCATAGCAGATTTCCTCCTCCACAGACACATTTGAAATTTGAGTCCATTTTTCATAAAGACTGGGAACACATTTCTCTGGACACTATTCATAATATTTATTTCATGTTGGACAAATGCTGTAATACAATCAAAAGGTGATTCAATCTCATGTTAATAAACATTCAGCGTAATATCACTGGTGTTTACATTATTTTGTCCAACTCTTATGTCCTTAAGCAAACATCATAGATTGTACTTAGACAAAGTTTACATGGTATTGTCCAATGTTTTTCAACCATTGGTTCATGGATCAGTGACAGTCCATGAAAAAACTTCACCAGTTTGCAGAAAATGTTTCACCCTACTGTACTGACCCTGAAGCAGTTGATTACAGGTGACATTTAAATAGTAATGTAGAGTTATTGTACTTGTTTTGTTACATATAGTAACTCTAGATAAGCATATTTACACTTAATAAACAAGCATAATTCATAGTCATATATAATAATTCTGTCCACATAAAATTATCCATAATTTTACCAGTCTGTGATGAGAAAAAGGTTGAAAAACACTGGTGTAGTCAACTACTTATATAGGTTATATGTGAAACAATTGTAACACAATGGTAAGTCTTTATGTATCTGAAGGTACTGAGAGCTACCAATTTTTCAACTTCATTATAATCTCACATAACCTCTGTCATAAATGCAGTCCATCATTAAGTGGCACATGACTGTATATGAATCATTTTAAGAAAATATTGTTGGCTTGTTTACTGGAACCATGCTGTTTCTTTTTTAAAAAGTATAAATTCTAGATTAATTTAGTTTCTAGATTCAAGAATTCTAGATGAACTTTCTTATCAGCTGCAAAACCATTGTAACAATATCCATTTTGTATTCTGTTACTCTTCAGTTATTGCTTAAATTTTCAATTTATATTATTTACATAAAGTAGCAACATTCAATAATATAAATAACGACTGAAGAACACAATGAAACCAAAAAATCCAGCAAGAACAAACCTTAATAAACTAAATGAACATTTTTGACAGATTTATTAATGTTATATTAATAAAAATATGCCCATCAAATTGACATCATTGATGATACACTTGTCTCTGACCAATAGAATAGTAGTTCTTTCAAATTCAATATTTTGTTCTATATTTATGTTGACAGTATCACATTCAGTTCTTTGAGTGGTGTCATATTTAACAACCAAAGAAACGTGGTAGAAGCTTGAATTACATATTATTGCAATTATCTTATAGTTTGTGAGCTTTAATGAATAAAGATAGCATTTTGCAAATCATGAATTGGTTTACAGTGAAAAGTTCATCTAGAATTTATAATTGAAAAAAATATTGCTGGCTTTATGGGGATTCATTGTTCTTAATTTAGACTTCATAGTTTCACTTCCTTTTTGTTCCTTTAAAATATTAATTAATCATATTATTACTATTAACTTTTGTATCTTAAGTTAACTAAAAGAAAATTTAATAATTATTCAGGAAATCCTAGTATCAGGCATTATCACGTTCTAAATGACAAACGGCACATTCTAACAAAAGATACTGAGAATCATGTTGTTTTATGGGATGTTCTAAAGGTGTGGAAAAAATAATAATAATATATTTTTAAAAATTTTTTATTACTTTACATTTATCTGAATTCTTAAAATATATTTATTTATTTTTTTTTATTAAATAGGCTTGTAAAGTTGAAGACTTAGGGCAAGTCGATTTTGAAGCAGAAATCAAAAAAAGGTTTAAAATGGTTTATGTTCCCAATTGGTTTACAGTAGACTTAAAAATGGGGGTAAGAATTTGATAATTTGAAAATAGATATTTAATTTAAACATGATATGTGGGGATTATTTTAGAAAAAAATGAGCAAAAATTTTGCATTTGTTGCAGTTATGTAAAATATAATTTTACAAAAATTTATGAAACCATTTAGCATAATGAAAATTAAATATTTTGATTAAAAACAATATTAAATTTAGTTTGATATTATGAAAATTGCAATTTTTTTTCTTAAAATTATAATTCCACTAAATTTTAATCAATTGTTTGTAACATCCTAAGATGACTTGAATTATATAGGGTGATTCAGAATGTATCAACAGGACTTAGGAAGCTGATTCTATAATATGGGTCATATATATGTTCAATGGTATACCATTGAATATATTCCATCAAATACCATTAAATATATGATACCATGCTATAATATATTTATTATAGCATAGTATCATATATTCAATGGTATTACAGTTTAAATGTAAGAAAAACAGCATTTTATCATAATAGATACATGATATCTCATTAGTAATTATAAAATTACACCTTTCTGCTATGTGTACAGTACATACATGTGCTGAAAAGTGCACTAACGTTGAGGAGGATCTTGCAAATACTTTCTGTAAAACCAGTGTTACGTTGCTGCTTTGTTTAATAAACTTGTTTTGAAAAACATGTTGATATTTACAGCTTATCAAAATGCATACTAAATTATTTCCTTTTTTTTTTTTTTTTTTTGAAAAGTTGTAGCTCTTAAAATAATGACATTAGGACCCAACTTCATATGGTATATTTTCCTCCAAATATACCTTAGAAGCATCCATATATTAAATATCATAGGAAAATACAATAAACCCCTGCTAATAGGGAGTGAAAGTTATCTTAGCTTATGAAAGCCTGAGTTAGTAGAGTGATTTCTCTGATAAAAAATGTGCTTTAAAAAATTGTTAATATTTATATGGAGGAGGTGCACATTCACCTCAATGGGGGGAGCAAAAGCAGTACTTTCTTGGGGACCTTGCAATTGAGTCATGACTTCTTGCATATGATGGAGAATTGTACAGAGAACATCTTGACGTATCTGGCATAACAAGTTACTTCTGTATTATTGTTAACATTTTTTGACATTTGCTTCTAACCTTTATTTTGGTTTATTTTAATGTTGTGTATACATAAATGTCTTATAAATTTTATTATAATAATAATGTTTACACACCAACTTAAAAATAATTAAAACTATTACCATAATTTTGTGCAGATAACATATACCCCACAGAAAATTGTAAGAACAAAAATAAAATTTTTGTATAACCCACACTACTGTATATTCCACACACTGGGGTGGCTATTGAAAGTGAGATAATGACTAGTATGCAGTTTAAAAGTTGGCATCTCGCATATTAAAATATTGCTCTATTAACAAATTATTGTAGATATACATAAATAACCAACCCCATACATTCCATAATGATCATATTTTCTGGATTATTTGGACTATGGTTTGGCTAGTAATTAAATTAAAATAATTTTTTCTGAAGGTAGGCAGATTGCTATCTTATACTAATATTAACTAATAATTACAATAATTTTTGAATTAAATTTAATTCAAAATAATAATGAAATTGAAACTAAAGATAACATTACATTTTTGCTTTATTTTTTTAAACTCTGTAATGTAGAAATCCATTTTACATTAAACTAACATTTGTTTAAAATTTAAAGTATTCAATAACTTTAAATTTAAGCACACATTAGCAAACTGTTCTCTCTGACTACCTCCACAATTCAATTAAAGTATTATGAACTTGTCCCAATTATGTAAATTAAATGTGAAAATTAATAAATAAATAAATACCTCATGCTTCAAATTTAATTCATTTCAAGAGGCTGTTTTAACTCCAAATTGCTCAAAGTCTGAATCAGTTTTTCTCATTAGAAATAACAGAAAGCAAGTTAATCCATTTCTATACCTTAAACAATATCCATTTTGATAAACTTAGCAAGTACATGTAATTTAAGGAAAAGATAACACAGTTAAATGCATTAATAATAAATTAAACACAAAAATAATAAATACAATACGTGAATACTGTATAATAAATGAAAATTGCATTTACTGGTCACACAACAACTTCAGCATTGTAAACATGGATGCCTGGTCCAGTACACATGTACCACTTTCATGCTTGGCAATAAGTTCATTTAAGACGTTATTGCAAAAGCGAGTTTGTATACTTTGTTTACAGTCTTAATTTAAAACCTTTTACTTCACATTTCGTTTGATTAAAATCAAATCAAAATGTCTTCAAATAAAAAGCATGCTATGTTTTGAGTTTCAGAAAGGATAAATTTCAAACAAACAGTAAAAAGAAATTAGTAATGTATAAGCAAACATGCCAAAAATAAAGCAATAAAAGCACTGGAAACATAAAATGGTAATGCAGGAGCAAGAGTGAGAGACAACTTCAGCACACAGCAGATTGTGTTTATGCTTTGAGTGCATTTTTCACTTTGTGTGCAGTTTGAACTTTGAAGCGTCATTCGAATGCTGAAGTGAATATTTGTTGAATTTAGCATTTGATCAAAGTGTTTGAAGTATGAGATATCATTGTACAATTAATTAGTTTTATTTATGACTAATTTTTGTTCTCTAGTAGTAGTAATAAAATAAAATTGGATAAACTAAACAAAAAATAATTTTATCATCAATACTAAAATTGCAGACCTATATACTAAAATAATGCACATATCTCTGATTTCAACATTAAAATTATAAAATAAAACATTAATATTAGAAAAATAGAAGTCATCTTAGTTTGATGCAAAAACTGTAGAAAACATTTCTAATTATATTCTAATGGATTAACAAATTAATCTATTTTACAAATTATACTTTATTATTAGATGCTCTGCATCCATTTAGAAGAACCAGATTGTTTTGTAGCATGGGTCTCTGCTAAAGAATTTGGTTTAAGTCCAAATGATGGACTAGATCCGAAAAGTAAGTGTAGCAAAATAACTATCACATGTAATGTCAGCTTGGAAATTTTGTAATAAAAAAAAATTTTTTTTTTTAGTAAATTTGGGAGGATTGTTACTTCAGGCATTGTTGGAACATTGGCCTGCATCATATGCAAATGAAGAAGAAAGTGAGAATGGTAAATTTACATCTTTTAAGTCAATTAAATAGTTTCTCTTAACAGTGTATAAATATTAATTAGATTTTCCTAGGTGTTGCTGGGCCTAGTAGTGAAGAACCAATGGTAAATGGAGACAGACAACGTCCTGGAAATTCATATTTTAATGTTCCTGAACACATACCTGTTATTTTTGGGTAAATATTTTAATTCTACTAATTATGTTAGTGTTATTGGACATTGCTTTCATTGATGCAGGCAACTTTTTGTCCAGTCTTGATACTTTGTTAAAAGCCACATCAAGGAAACAATGGATTATTTTATCTTCTTTTACGTTAAGTATTTCAATTATATAGATATTTATTGTATAATTCTTTTTTACTATTAATTGATGAAGTTGAATTAAATCGTAGATCAACATCTTGAATGTCTTACCACTCTTTCCTTGAAATCAAATGCATTCATAAGTGAACTTTCTTTGAATGCTTCCAGCTGGAAACATATTTTTCTTCTAATAATTTCAAGTTCAATTCCACATAATGTTATTTCCGGAGAACAGATATGATATGATTTAAATGAACTTGAAGAATTGCCATCTAAAATAGATTAGTTAACTAACTTGAATGCAGACTATTTTGAACATTTAACATGAATTGAAACAAAAATTGAAGATTTATATTTATTTAAGGTGGAAAGTAGTAAAAAACAGTTTTTTATGAGGAACCAAAAATGAAATGTTCTGGATATGTTGAACCTCATTCTTTGCCACCCAGCTGTTCCCTTTCTGAGTATGGCTTGAACCCATAATGGGTATGATTAAAAGTTTTTTTTAGTATTCACAAAGCAGAATCAAAACTGGAAAAAGAGGAGCTGTGCTGTCTCAAGGAGAACCAGAGTCAAATCTTATTTAATTTGTTTGTGAATGAGTTTTTGGTTTACCTCTGACAAAACTGAATTTTAGGCATTTCTTTGTTCTCAGAAGATTGCTTTTGTGAGATTAGCCAGGGGCCAAGGGGGCAATCCCTGATGACCATTTACTCGGCACTGGTTGGTAAAACCCAATCTCTATGTCTGTTGGATGATGCTTTGATAAATTGTTGGTGGGATTGCAAGATCTGGTCAACGTCAGGATAATGATACCAGTTAGGATAGAGTTAAACACGTCCTAACCTGCAAATTGTGAACAAAGATTGAATAGGAAAGTCTAAATTATTGAGTGGGGAGGTTCAGTGAGTAAGTCAATAGGTGTCTGGTTTTTCGAGGAAGACAGGTCATAAACAGGTCATGGTTTATTTTAAGACAGGTACAACACAGGTTTATTTTAACTAAATCTAAGACATACAAAGAACTATGTAACATATGATTAAATACTATATAGTGAGTAGCTATATAACATAATGCGATTAGCCTACTTCGTGTGGCTATTGTGAAGGCGTTCCGATACCATCTATTAATTCCTATCTACCTAAGCTATGTAAATCAAGAGTGAGTTTACAATGGCCTAATTAAAATACCTCTGAGAGATGTGATTCTCAATTGTTGTGGAGGCATACATGATGTTCATTCTGTAGAGGGGAAGTGAAACCAAGTTGTTGAACCGTTGTCTTCTCCTGGGACTGGGTTCAGGTCCATTCATATGGAGTTCCAGGAGACTAGAGTGACTTTTATGGAAGGTAGAATGTCTTCCAAGGAATCCTAAGGATGAACACCTCGAAGTACAGGTGCTGCATCCTTATATTCGTTTTTGGCCTGGGAAAATGATCAGGTGATTGGATATTTAATAACGAAGCTGCAGGTGTGCAGGTCAGAGATATCTATCGATGACACTATAATGTCACTGCTTTCATAACCATATATGTTTCGTGCAATGTTAGATTCATCCTGCTTATATGGGCAAATGTTGATGTTCTCATACCTTTAACAATAAATAGTTATCCTTTCCTAATGGTTGTTGATGAGAAAGACGATATTAGATCCCTTCTCTGTTTGATGTTTTCTTAATGATCGCGAGGCAGAATTAGGCTTTAAAATTTTCTTAAATTTGTGCAAAATCAAGTGCTTGAACTTGCATTTTTTATGTGTAAATGATGTTCTGGTTCTAGCATATTCTTCAGAATGTCTTCAATCTAAACTAAATGTGTTCAGTTTTTACTATCAAAATAATAATAACTTAGAATTAAATATTTCAAAATAGTATACAATCCTCATAACTTTCGAAAGGAGTGTGGCTTGCATTTTTCGTTTAAGACTTTGATTTAATCAATGTCAACTTCACTATAAATTATTTTTGACAATTATTTTCCAGAAACTTTGCAAATGTTTATGCTATAATGACCACAATATTTTCTTTCCAGAAATCCCACAGCATTATATATTGCAAATGCATTTTATTTTTTCCCATTTTAATTATGTATTATTTTTAAACAAATTTAATTAATTACTCAAAAGTTTCCTTATGTTGTACAATCTTATACACAAAATAAATTAACAAATAGCAAATCCGATCTCTTGCTGTAATTATTCGGGCTATTATTAGGCTATAATTAATAATTATAATTTATTAAATAATTTGGAATATTCTAGAAGAAAAGAACTAGCCCATAGTGAGACTTGAACCTGCGACCTCCGCTTACTGTGCGGTGTGCTTGCCAGTAATGCCATCTGACCCAAGCAAGTTTTTGATTCAGATGTGGGTGATTATGTCAAAATTTAAATACATCTGGAAGTGAAGACATGCTCAGAGTCCGGATGGCATTACTGGCAATCACACCATACAGTAAGCGGAGGTCGCAGGTTCAAGTCTCACTACAGGCTAGTTCTTTTCTTCTAGAATATTCCAAATTATTTAATAAATTATTATAATTATTAATTTGTATAGGAGATGGTGCCTAACATAGTACCAAATTACTTAGTTATTATTAATTATAGCATAATAATAGCCGAATTAATTACAGTGAAAGTTTGGATTAGTATCAATATATCAGGCTTCAGGATGTTGAATATATATATATATATATACTTCATCAGTATTATGCTAATTTTAAATCTGATTGTAATTAACTTCCTTGAAAATCCAATAATATTGAATACATAAAAGCTAGTTTACACAATACAACTACCACCAATATTTTGTCATTCAAAACTGAAATGCGCATCAATTTGCTTCTTTTTCACAAATTCACAACTTACTGGTAACCTTAGTCTTAGCTGTTTCAGATTTTTTTCCTCATTGTCACATTGTCGAACTAATCAATAATGAGATAAGAATCATGTATTGGATTGCATTCTCACCACTCTAGAGAGAAATGAAAGCTCTTGTATATGCTCAGAACAACTTGCAAGTTGTATTTCAGCATATATAAACATCTGAGTCATCGGCAATCTTGTTGACAGACTTTTTGGATGCATCAAAATGTTTGCTATAATCATATTATGTAAATTAGCCTTACTATAATTTTCAATATAAATATTTGCAGTTTCATCTAATACAAAGAAAATTTGATATTTTATTCAGTAAAAAATAAATCTACAAATATATTAAGTGTTATTTGATAAGAAAACAAGCCAAACAATTGCCGTAACGCGTAGGGCTATTTTTCGGCTACTATTAATAATTAAATTTTTTTACGTAACACTTCATTCATTCTAGTAATCAGTCTTTTTAATTCATGTTATCTCCCTTACAAGCAGTTTTATAACTTTTTTATTGCATTTCTGATGACAATTTGGGGTGGGAGATAATTTTTTTAACTTCCTGCGGAAGTCTCCCCTGAGATGTCATTTCTGGATTTGATGACATCACAAGTTTCCACCAGCAGTCATCATAGTAAGGTGAGTTAATTTTGAATTTTACTGGTGAGGTGTAGTAATGAACCATAGCCTTAATGAAATAAAACACCCCAAAATAAATAGAATAACAAACTAAAAATAATCCCCAAACAAAATAGAATGGGTTGGAATTAACTCCTTACAAAGCTATAATATACTGCTGGTAGTGGTATGACTGATGAATAGTTTTTGTTGTAGCCATCTAGGAAATGTCAAGTTTAATTTGAGACACCGTGTATCTAAACTTAGATATAGCTTTCACGGTTACTCATGGCCTTATAATCACCCACTATGGCATTCAGCCAGCTGTGGGTGTGAGTTCCACCATAGTGGGTAGCTCAATAGCCCGATGCATTGCAGCAATTGTTTGGCTTGTATTAATAACTTCAGATTTGAGAAGTTTATATAAATGATAAGAAAACTTTTACATAAATACAATTATGTATGTATAATTATGTTGAGTTAATATTTATAAACTAAAAATATTGTCACTACACTTATAGTTAAATGTATATTATTTATGATATAAATTATATTT
Source organism: Centruroides sculpturatus (assembly GCF_000671375.1). Lineage (NCBI taxonomy): Eukaryota > Metazoa > Arthropoda > Arachnida > Scorpiones > Buthidae > Centruroides > Centruroides sculpturatus. Next base: position 92,539 of record NW_019384308.1, read on the forward strand.
CTTAGAGAGGTTGGAGGCCGAACATTATTACGGTTACTTGTGGGTGATGCTGGGAGAGAAACAGAAGAATTGTTGTTACACGAAACTGTACCAAGTTGGGTTACTGATGTCGTAGTAGCGGTAAGTGTTTATCATCATAAGACATTGAAAGGTAAAATTTGAAGAAAATTAATAAATGCATTTTTTACGTAGAAAAATATGCCAAGATTTAACAAGATTCCTTTCTATTTATTGCCACATTCATCTTCAGGAGTAAAACCTCTTCGCAAGTAAGTTGTTTTTCATAATCAAAGGAAAGAACATCAGTTAAAGTAAACATAAATCATTACTATGAATGAATATTATTTTTAACTAAAGAAAAAGTAAACAGATTCTGAATTTAAACATTAAAATGAATATAAAAAGAACTGTTTTTCACACATTTTTAATATATGTTTTATATTTTAAAAGTTCTGTAGTTTTTATATCATTATCATCTGTTTATGTTAAGAAAGAAATTTAACTGTTGTCAGTTTCTAGTAACTACAGAGCAAAGAAAAATTACATCAAGAAATTGACTGCACTGGAAGATTATCATTTTTGGTCTTACTCTTAATACCAGCCAGATGGTTAAGGTATCAACCTACTGCTCTGTGAAACCCAGGAATTTTTCGGTGGGTGGTCTGTACTGAATTTGTTGGGTTCCATTCTTCGTTGTGCAGTTGCCCCATTGAGGGCCTGAAAAAGGCACTCTGCACCCACAGAGCAGATCAGAAGTTAAAATATATTTACAGAAACATGTTAACAATAAGTTAACTGAAGTTATTATATGTAATCAGTGTTTCAGTTATGGTTATCTTTAGATAAATAGGCATAAGACAATTTGGCATTAGAATTAGGCGTTAGGTGCTATCTCTTGATAAATTTAATAATTATAATTTTAGAACTACTGGAAGAAAAGAATCAGCCCAAAGCAGGATTCGAACCCACAACTCCTGATTACTGTGCAGATGCGTTGCCAATTACGCTACCCGGATTTATTATTATTTAATATTATAGCTGATTCTAGCCTCATAATATTCGGCTTTGGTTGGTGTATAGCTTTAAATGTATTAGGTTTATTAGTAATGATGTTTGTTTATTTAATTTAGTATTGTTTGCCTGATGCTTTTTGCATCAGGAAAACAATACTAAATTAAATAATAAGTCTTCACTATACATTATTAATTGATTTTACATGTCCTTTTAATTCCTCATCTCCTCAATCAATAAATTATTAATTATAGTTTTGAGTTGGTATCAACATTAGCAACTTTATTGCACCAAGCCACTACTGGCCATTAAAGTTGCTACATCATGAAGGCGGCATGCAATAAATGCAAAATTTGCACATAAGGTACAATATGCTGGGTGCTCTGTACCTCAAGATTACCTGTCAATTTAATCATGTCTTCCTCCCATTATACTGTATGTGTACAATAAACATGATTCTGTTATTTGTTTTCCTTCCAGGTATAGCTATTTTAATGAACACCACTTTCCACCCCTTATCAAAAATTTTATGAAAATTGATAACTTTGATAACTTTATCTATTAACTTCTGTTGTGGCATCAAACGTCGTGATTACTCATTGCAAATGAATCGCAGTGTATGGCAGTGCTTCTCAAACTAGTTGATATGACAGGCTGGAAAGATTTTTTCCTATTTTCTAGTTTAGTACTGTATTTTTGCCATATTACTGTATTATAGTTATTGTATTAGTTTGTACCCTGATATTTGAATACCAGAGTGCTCACTAATAATCTTTGTATTTAGATGACCATCCAGCCAGCTATATGGCTGAAATATATGCAAGTGCCTAAGATGGCAGCCTACTGCTCAATTTCATACGGGCTGAAAAACCCCAGGAATTTTTTGGAGGTCATACATACTTCACCATTGGCCACTTCATTGTTGGCCTGGTCAAATCCATAATGGGCTTGCTAAAAAGGCCTCTTAGTGCTCACAGGGCAGAGTTAAAAAATAAATAAAATACTGTAGTCTTATGACAAAGTTATTACTTTATTTTTCTTTTTTGGAATCATGATATTATTCCATGTCATTTTTATTTTCCTGGAAACATTATGCAGACTAAAGCCAATGGTTTACTAGTACTATTCCACAGACAAACACTTTGAATAGCACTGGTCCATAGCAATGTGTGTTTTGACAATGATAACCATAATTTTCAGTTTTATCTATTACTTTCTATTTAATTATTGAAAAGAGGAAATCTCACACAAATCTTATGGGAAATAGGTCTTGGTGAATTTGGCATAATCTTTGTGGTTATAATCAAAAGTTCCTACAGGCACAAAATAAAAAAAATGGACAGTTTTTGAGTTACTGAGAGTCCGTGATGCAAAAACATACATACATACATATATACAAGAAAGACATTGGCCGTACACAAAGTGTTAATACTACTTAACAGCTATACAGACAGCACGAAAAGCAAACGAACACAATGACAAACTAGACAATACAGACTGACAGAGACAAATGAACAAGACCCTAAAAAAATTTTATTTATTTTTCTTAAACATTAACTTACTCACTAACTAAAGTAACCTACTATAACCTAGGACAAACCTAACCAGGATGCAAAAACAATTTCCACACATGCTGATTCCCTAAATCCTTTTTTTTTTTTAAACTACTACTCAATTTGGCTCATGAGCACACTCCTCTCAAGAGACCTAATAACAGTTGAAACGAACTCTGTTGGAATTGCCAGTTTACGTTTTGAAACAAAAATATAGGGTCTCACGTGTGCATGAATCATGCTGTTTTTTGTATCTGGACTAACTCAAAAACTGCCCATTTTTACTTTGTGCCTACAGAAACTTTTGATTAGAACTATAAAGATCGCTACTATCACCCTCAATGTACTCTCCTTATGCATGATGGTCTTAAATGGCAGTCCCATTTCTGGAAGCAGGTCTGGAACTCAGTTGCTCAACAGTATTACAGAAAATGTCTCACATTCTATCAGATATCAGTTATATTAGAAAGTCTTTGTTCTTTCAGCGCACCTTTTAATTTTGGAAATAGCCAGAAATTACAGGGAGCTAAGTTGGGTGAATGGGCAGGATGATCTAATTGAATAATTGCTTTTTGGCCAGAAAATATCTCACAATAAGTGCATTGTTGTGATGAATGATCCACAACTGGTCAGGCCACAGTTCAGGTCTTTTTCTTCAAACAGAATCTTGTAATCCCTGCAGTACTTCTATATAGCATTGTTGGTTGACTGTTTGTCCCTGTTCAATAAATTCTTGGACTATTCCCTTGTGATTGAAGAAACACATCAACATAGTCTTAAACTGTAAGTACAACATGCATAGCATCTTCACTGTATGCCATTTGCAACAGTTATAAGTTTCGGTAGTGCATTTGCCAATTTTCACACAGTTTAATAATACATGGCTCCAAATTTTGGTCATGTATTTTTATGCCAAAGAGTACACATAGATAACTATTACCTTCTCAATAGATCAGGGGTCACCAAATTATGGCCCGCAAGATCAGCTCATTTGGCCTGCTGCCACGCTGTGCCACAAATGAGCTAAAATATAATTATTTATATGGAAATATCATAGATTGTAGATAAACTTACTATGTAGAAAAATTAAAATAAGTCTAAGTAAAATTGCCAAAATTGGTTCAATCTAATTTTTGCATCTGACAGTAATATAATTTTTAGGAAAATCAGTGAAATAAAAAATTCGGCAACTTTATGACTGGATATCAGAGCACTTTTTGTGTAAGCACCTACAATAAAGTTTCTAAGAAAAGAGATTACCAGCTTGCTGCAGTAATCGTGTTTGTGTATTGGTTAATAAATATGTTGGTTGTCTTTATATTTTGTGTATCCAGTGTACTGTTTTGAACAAAATGGTTATGCAAACCGCACTTGTCATTCACTGTTGTCTGGCCTGTTGTGAAAAAAGTTAGTGACCCTTGCAATAGATAATTAATAACTAGCTCTATCAGCCTGAAATTTACACATGTATTAGTTCAAACACGAATGCACATCATTTTGATGTAATTATGTCACAGGTGACACTACACAGCCATTCCAGGAATTAAATTGTCACATCTTGTATCATTAATGGACATTTTTGGTTATCCCATACAAAATTATGTTTATATCATGTTAATAACTGCATCATTAATTTGAATCCTTTTTAAGTTGTTATATTGCAGAAGAGCGTGGAAATAAATGGCTAAATATTACCTACTTCATGGCATTTGTATTGTTTTTTCTGCTATTATTACTTAACAAAATTGAAGAAATATAATATGTAAAGAAGCATATAATTAAAAAGCTGAGTTAAGTGGCCATATTTTTAGAAGAAAAATAACAATTATCAGAGTTTCAAAACTATTTATTATGCTTTAAATAAACAAACATTTTATTTTTTCCTTGTAGTTAATATTAACATTCATAAATAAAATAAAAATTTACAATATCACTACAACTTTTAAAAATATATAATTAAAATGAAAATAAAATATATATTTTGCAATATATTAAAAAAAAATAAAATTTATGAACAAGTTTATTCTAAATCTGTTAAAACCAATGACAAAACAAGCTCTTTTTATTAAAATTAGCAGATGAAAAATTCGTATCCGTGCAAATTTTTTACGACAACATAAAGAAATGATCCATTCACAAAACTTGTTGCGTGAAACATTAATCAATGACAAAATTTGTACTAATTTTCCTTTGTAGATTTTTACTAACTTTCTTTTATCACAAATTGTCGCTTCTCTACAATTCCAAGAATTTAATACAATATATTAATATATAATTATTTTCTCAAAGGGAAAGGCTGTCTGCCAGTGACATGCTGCAAGTCAGAAAGGTAATAGAACATGTCTATGAGAAAATTATGGGAGCAGGATCGGATACCGGTTCTCAGACGGCTAGTCAATCAGGTGGTTCCGGAAACCAAGAGAAACAAGAACCGGAAAGAGACGACGAGAGAACGTCGATAGCAGAAGAGAAGGTGGAACTTCTATGTCAAGATCAGGTCTTTTTTTATTATTTAAAATCTTCAGCTAGTCTTCTTTTGTAAAATATTAAAATTATATTTTATCCAACAGATATTAGATCCCAATATGGATTTGCGGACGGTTCGACACTTTATATGGAAAAGTGGCGGAGATCTAGTGTTAAATTATAGGCCAATTAAGTAAACTGCATAAACAGTTATTGAATGACCAACATTCTCATTTGATAAGTGTGCCAATTAGCCACCTACTCACTGTACATTTGCATTGTATATATTATAACATGTTATAGTTACAGAAACTTGTTTATATACAGTCTTATTTATTAGACAAAAATAAATGTTACTAAGAAAATGAGAAGTACATGTTACAAAGTTGCGAGTTTTCCACTAATTCTTTACGATGCTAGTAGTAACAATACTTAAAATCAAGTATCATTGATCGATAGAAAGAATTTTGTTAAAAACCAGTATGTATAGTTATCATAATCATAACCTTCATTGCTCAAGTCTTTCATGTACATTTTGTAAATAAATAATTTACATTTCAGAATGCTTTCTCGTCTCTTTCTTGTTTAAATTGGAGGGGATTTCGTCTGCGAGTCTTTAGCTCTCGCTTTTGTGTTTCGTTGATGTAGCCTGAAATTTCAAAAATACTTTAGTAGAGTTTTTCACACAAATTCGGCAGCAACAATAAGCATTTACCTCTTTCTTTACAAACTGCAGTATTGGGAAAATCAAGTTCCCAATAGTGTTCTGGTGTTTGGGGTGGACTATATAGTGCTCTATGTCTAGAACACTTCTTCATTCTCTTGGCTTTCTCGCTGTCTGTCAATTCAAGCTGATCGTAATACTGTGACATAGAAAGGAAAAATTAAGTATTGGAACAGAAATATTTAATAACATCTATTGTACCTGTTTGCATTGATTACAGTTGTGTCCAGGCAACTTTCTTCGCTCGTCTTTCTTTCTAACACATTCTTCTTTGTATTTATATTTCACTTCTTCTTTTGCAGGTGGTCTATAAAAGCAAATTTTAGCAAAAAGTTCATTTACATAAGGTATACTACATTAAAATGTCTTACTTGTCAAAACTGCATCCTCCAAAACTGTTTAACATAACATGAACTTTATCCTTGGGTTCATCTGAAAAGTGTTGATATCATCATTTTAAGTGAAACAATTGATTTAAATTTATAAAAGCAGTGTTTTGACAAATACTGTATTTTCTTTAAGCATTTTAGTTGGTAACTTGTTCATTTATTTTATATTTCTGGCAGTATACAAAATGAAATCGGCAATTTTATTAGGTGGCATGAAGAACGAACAAATTGTACATTCACCTAAATACTGGCCACAACACAATTTATATGCTCTTCTCTGCTCTGCAAATTTTAATTTTTCTCCTCTTCCTGTAAAGGTTGGCAGTATCATGATATTTTGAATTGAAATTAGATCAATCCTAAAGGCATTTTGACAGATAACCTTGTTAAAAGGTTCCAGATAATTTCCTTTTGTCAACATACACTTACAACATTTCTAATGTAAATGCTTTATTTGTGATTAGATCAAGAACTTTGTACAGACAGTATTGAGTAATATTGTGATATGCATGTGGTAATACCATGACTAAATACAATTTCTACTTGTGCTTATAACTTTATTTGTAGTGTATTTGTACATTATTTAACACGGATACAATAAAAATATATACAAGTATTGGACACATTACCTATTTAATTCAGACATTATCAATTGTGATCACAATTGAAAATCACTCATTTTTCTTATCTGAGAACATCCTAAAGAACATTCAGATCTCTTACAAATGAACAGATGTCATTTTCCAATCTGCACACAAGATTCATTGTACCACTGAAAGCGATCCACACTGAACTCAATCAGCACCCTTTCTTAGGGTTACCCTTCAGTTTGTTCTTTAAAACAAAAAATCCTGAACATTCATCATTTTTAGTGAATGCCCTACATGTTTACTAGCATCTTGGGAATCCTTAATTCTAACCTATATCTGTCTCTAAAGTACTACCACCAATATGATCCTGCCCTTTGTTTATCATCATTGAATGGACAGTTTGTATGGCAAAATATTTGTTTGATCTAGGTTACTGTTAGCCCAATCCTAACTACTGCATATCAATTAGAAATTTTACAAATTTGGTACCATAAAATGGAGTTACTTTGATCCAATTAATGAAAAAGATTTCATCTGCGGGCACAACTTCAGACATGCAAGTAGAGAAATTGTTTGTGCGTCCATTGATAGATGACTCTGAAGGAACATTTCTCATAGTGTTTGGTTTGTAGTGTTGCGAAAACAGGATGTTAAGCTATATTGTGAGGATACTTTGTCCCAGCCCTAATATGAACCAAATTACCCGTGAAGTTAGTATTATATCATTTTGCAAGTTATTCTGTTTTTTTGGCAAATGTATTTGTATTTTATAAACAATATTTTGCTACATCTTTATGTCAGATATCAAGATCTATAAACAGATGACTAGGAGCTGCAAAAATGCAGACTACACTCAGGAAAAACTGCAGGAAGCTTAGAAGCTGTAAGAAATGGGAATATGTATCAATGTAAGGCTGCAGATCATTTTGAGATTCCAATAGGTACCATGAAAAACAAACTAGCTGGTTGTATTGCTAATAAACCAGGCTATCCACAAATATTCACAGAAGATAGAAGAGACACATATTCATTAGCTGAACATGGATTTCCATTGATTGACATGTATTTACATCTAATCATCAAAGGCTGTCTGGATCAGCAGGGAAGATGGGTGTAGAGTTTTGTAAATAATGAACCCAGGCTATTGTTTCCTCAAATGACATAGCAGTATAACAGTAGCAACAGTATAACATCAAATGGTGCAGAGCAGCAATCACCAAAGATTCCTAGTAAAATACTTCATAAATTTGGCCACACTTCTTGAGAATGCCTAATGAGAGACATGGAATTATGATGAAACAAACCCTAGTTGACAATCCTGGCCAAAAGAAAATTATAATAAAATCGGGTACAAATTATCTGGTGTGTTTTTGAAATCATCAAAATCATCCATATCCATTATGTTTGCTGCCAATGCTGGGGGTAAACATCTAGAACTGTTTGTGATATAGAAATCAAAATGTCTTTAGGACATAGGGCCAGAAAAATGTCATTACTCCAACACCACCGGTGGATGGTTTGACAGCATCATTTCAAGAATGGTTTAAGAAGGTAATTCTTCCCCAAGTGTTAAAAGATCCAAGCAAACATATCTATATTGGAGATAACCTGTTGCATATTAATATGATTGTCTTCAAAATCTACAGAGAACACAATATTTATATGGTGTGCCTCCCCTAACTCCACCCACATCACACAACTGCTCAACATTGCCTTTTTTTTTGGCTGATGAAATGGCTTGGAGAAAAGAACAGGTATTGCCAAAGTTTACAAAATTGCTCAAGTAGCTCACAGATACTTTGGCACCAACTACAAGAGAAAACAAATCAGGATTTTGTAAGTGTAGAATAGTTCCTGTTGATATTGAGCACTTACTGTCTTGTCTTCCTGGAAATGAAAAGATAGATGAAGAAGTTGTTAGTGTTTTGTTCTTTCTGTTGAAAGAACATTTGGCAAACATGCAGCAAGAAGCAAGAGCTTCAAACTGCTAATTTCTTCTGGGAAAAAGGATCTGTGTAACCCAAGAGTCAGTAAATCCTGTAAAGAAATGCCTGCAAGTTGTTGCTGAAGATATAGATAAGACCAGCAAAGTAGAAAAGTTATTTTGTGATTCAACTGATACTGATGATATGTTGCTGGGATTGAATGATAATGATCTTGGTGATCCTGATACTGGTTCCAGCAGTGCGACAGTGAGAAGCAAAGACCAATGACATTTTCAACTGCTAGTTAAGCAGCCTGGAGAATACATGGCCTTCACTTATAAAGTGGAGGGTTTGACAAAAATGAAGCCACAATTCAATCAATGATGTGTTCTTTGAAATTGTGGAAATGTCCATCAAGACATAATGAATAGTTTTACTCGTGGATTGATGTGTTGGGGTGCATAGGTGTTCCTAAGCGTATAAAAACACCACTTGGATATGTTATTCTGGAACTTGCTTTCATTTGGAATACAAAACTTTTGCAGTCTACTGTCTCCAAAGAACAAAGCATAAATACTGGATTTCTGAAACATTTTCATTTTCTTCTTTAGATGCACAAGCTCTATTTTGAAGTACAGTTTATTATGCATTTTCTCAAGGGGATTAACTTTGGTCAACAGGTGTACCTGCACAGTAAAATCATTGGATTCCACAAGTGGATCAAAGTAACCTCAAAACTAAACACTAAATAATTTCCACATGATCAGTACACAGAAAATACAGCTTTATCCCCTAATACCATCATCTTGGAAAGTTTTGACAGATGCAAATAGATCAATGGCAATTTAGATAGAAGTGAATAACAGTTAAAAATGGTCAAAGTAACCCCATTTTACAGTAATTAATAATTCTTACTTTGAGCAACATATACAAAATTATATTACTTAGGCAGTCAAAGTCTCCAGAATTGTGATACAGCACTGACATATGGAAAGCTTACCTAATTGCCTTCAATATAGAATCCTTCAGCAAACACATGCCCTGTAAATCCTGCCATTGTTGAAAACACTGTTGGAAGGCTCTTTTTGAAATATTTGGGAGTACAGCCATTACATTCAATTTGATGTCCTCCATGGTTGTGAAACAGGTCCTCATTGCAAGAGTTCTTGTCATCACCCAACCACCATACTCTGTCTTACTCTGGGTGACTTTTGGCTGTTTCCCATGCTGGAAAAGGGTTTCATGGGGATGCTTTTCACAACCATGAAGGCTATCAAATCAAATGCAACAGCTGAACTACTAAATATTCCAAAAGAAGTCTTCCAATGGTTCTTCTTTCAGGATCAATGGGACAAATGTGTTTGAGCACTAAAGTGTCCTCCTTTGAAGGTGATTAGCTAAGCATTTCCATATGCCCTACCATTACAGTGCTATAAACCACAATTCTGAAAACATTTTGACTTCCTATAACATAAAACACATTCAGGAGAGTGAAAAAAATCAAAATTTGATCAATAGTTTTGCCAAAATACTTTAGCAAAAGTTTGATTTTTACATTCAGATAATTAAATGTAGTAATTTAACATAAAATTATAAAAATACTTACCTGTTTCAGGTACTGGAATTTCTTCAATTATCGTAATATCATCATCTGCTTCTATAAAACCTTGATCATTTTCTTTCGTGCTTGACACTAATGGTAAATAAGTTTCATCTATATCAGAAAAACTATCTTTTGCTTTGTTTCCAGTTTCAATGGCATCTTTATCAGTTTCAAAGCCTGTTAAGTGTTTGTGGTCCAAATTTCCTGTTTCGTTTGAAATGTCGATAACCTCTTCAAAATGCGTATCTTCATTCTCTGATGAAAAATGCACATCCGAAGTAGAACTGCTGCTCAAATGGTTAGTTATTAATGGTTTTGGATGAGATAAGAGAGAAGGTGATGCAATGGTAAGACTGTCGGAGCCTGTTTTGGAAGAATTTTGTCTAGAATCTTTCGTCTCTGGAAGCAATTGTTGAAGTTTCAAAGTATCAACATCTAATGTTTCTGTTATGATAACATTGGGAACATCAAGTAATTCATTTATAAAGTCTGTATCTGTTGTTCCCTGAACAAAAAGAGTATTGCTCAGTTTTTGTGGAGTTAAAACTGACTCCTCACATCTCAAAAAGTTATATTGATTACATTGGAGTGACTTGATAGGTGCAGTGTTTAATGCTTTATCATTTTTTAACTTTTTAGCTGTATTAAACGACTTTTCTGTGTCGTTATTTCTTTTCAGAGGATATTCAGATTCTGATCTAGTACTAAAAATATAAAAAATTTTGAATACTTTTCAGAAATGGTTACATTAAATGTATCGAAACTATACTTACTTAAATAAGGAGGTGTCTTGTAATGATGATAACTGAATCTCTGAAATAAAATATATTTAAAATATCAATATTTAATCATAGATAAGATTTAACGATTGTCCCACATAAACATACCTAACTGCTCTATCCTTCTTTTTTGTTCTGTTAAAGCATTGGAATAATTCTCTCTACACTTCTTTAAAGAGGATTGTAGATTCTTGCATTGTGCACATTCGTTGTTTCTGTTAATAAGGAAAGAAAAAAGATTTCTCTATTTGACTGACAGATACGTTTAGTAATGAATTATTCTATTATTTCTCTATAGTAAATGTTAATAAATTAATGTTAAAAAAAGAATTTTGAGTACATTATGTGAGAATTTCCACTCACATATGCAATTTATCTTGTATATTACTTAGATTTATTATATATATTTACATACACGAGTGTAGAAATGTAAAAGAAAAATGTCATTGATTTCGCCGAAGAAGAATCCTAGTCTATGCTATGATCAAACTCTTTCTAGAATTGTCCTTATGTCACTATAACAAATGAATTTTCATAATTTCCTGTGGACAGGCTGTGTATTCTAGCAAATTTTGTGGGTTATACACAGAAAATTACATAAGATCTTTCTGATAAACTTTATGCTGCTGAAAGCTAACAGTATAAAGTCATCCACACAGTTGTGGCAAAGAAGTAAAAGCTGAAACTGGCCCTATTTGTGCAGTTCCTAAAGAGTTGTACAGTATGATGATATTTGTAATGCTTCACCAAAATGCATAGTTGTAGCTAAAATTATTTCATGAGGCAATCAAATGTACGTACATCTTATATATCATTTTTGCAGTCCTTAATTAATGCAACTGTTTTTCATATAGAAGTTATGTTGTTTGTTTACAAACAACATAACTTCTATATATTTTACAAACAAAACATGTTGCTTACTAAAGAGGAACAAATTCGTTATTCTGATAGTGAGGGGTCCACAGTCAGTCTGAAGTTGCCAAAGAGTTTAACAGGTTGCAGACTGCTGTATTTGATTGATGGGAAGTCTGGATGCAGACTGTTAAACTCTTTGGCAACTTCAAACTGACTGTGGATCCCCTATCATCAAAATGACTTGAATTTGTTCATCCTTACTCAGCATACAGTACATGTAAAAGAATAAACAAATATCAACATAACTGCTGTGGTTCCAGACATCCTGTATATATGCCTGCAACAGAGTATTAGCATAGTAAACAACAGTAAACCATATTATGAATAAAGCATATAATTTCATAAACTATTTTCAAGTTTTCTGTTCTTATTCCCTTATGTATTATATCTTTCAATGTAAGAAATAATTTGCAGTTATCAGTTGTAATATATTCAACATTCTCTAATAATGATGGCTATGAACCTCTCAAGATATTCATATAGTTTTCCAAGAAACTTTCATGTTCAGATTACCCTTTGAAAATACAGTAATTTCTTACCTCCATTTAAGAAAACTGTTAGTCATTCAGTAGACATTGTTTCTTTTTTCCAAATGTTTCAGTCCAGCTTCAAGAGAATAATACATTTTATCAGTTTTAATGGAGATTGTTGTTTACAGAAAAATTGCTATGATTTTTATAGTTTCTCTTGAACATAAAAAAATACTTATTGGATCTGATTTTCAGATATGACTGCCATGTTTAAGGAGTCAGCCTACCACTCTGGAGGACTCAGGATCAAATCCAGGCAATCAAAACACCACAGAAATTTTTTGGGGTGGTCTATCCCAGATATGTCAAGTCCAATTATGGGCTTAGACAAACCTACAATAGGTTTGAAGAAATCCCTTCTTAGTACCCATAGGTTGGAAAGAATACAAAAGAAATTTTCACTTACATATTAGGTTAATTAACAATGTTAACATAAAAATAAGTTAGCCGAAGTAAATTTTATTTTGTTTCTAGTAGACTAACAATTCTATACATGACTTGTTTACCAAAACAATTTCATGCGGTTAAAAAATGTGTTGAAAGTTACACTCTACTACATAAATTTATTACTCTCATTTAAATATTTTCATATATTTAGTCAAGGTGTCAGAATTTGTATTAGTAAATACCAAGCATTTACATTTTGGTGTCAGTTTTAGTTTTATAGGTCAAAGTCAATAATAAGAACAGCAATGTCAATTGGAATAAATAATGATATTTATTTGTAAAGAATTTGAAATAAAACATGTGAAAAGATATTTTTCCTTAAAATTAAATTTATTTAATGTCATACTTTCTAGCATTAATGCTTTCCCGAGATAGCAGTCTGTACAGGAGAATCAATACTGTTAATATAATGTGTATTTTTTGAGGACATACAGGGTATAATTTTCAATACTTTTATATTTTTGAAAGAAAATTTATGCTAATGCATGTTTTAAATTTATTTTTTTTCAAATTTTGATAATATTCCACCAAAATATCATCAAATTAGCAACATCAAGAACTCTAAATTATTATTAAACTTACCTGTTCTTCTCTTCAAGTAATTCTGTCTTCAGCTTTTGAATTTCAGCTTCAAGGGCTAGAGAGAAAAAATAAAAATTACATATTTTATTAAAATTAAAGAGTTGTAATCAGATGACTAATGCATTTATTACAGGATTGCATTTAATAATTTATAAGCTATTTTTGTTTCTAAAATTAAATTTTGACTCATGACAAATAAAAGATAACTTATCTAATCTTCATTTCTCAAGGATAATAACTCAATTAAAAATGATCTCACCTTTAACTTTCGTTTTGTGCGCCAAGTATACTTGTTTAAGCAAAAAGTCAACCGAGGGAGACCTCACGACGTCCTCGTTACACATATTCTTTGCCTCGGACATTACGAAATACCGATGAGTTTTGAGAAGAAACGCCGTCAATCCGTTTTTCTATTTAAACTACATAATGTATAAAATTATACCTTAAGATGTCATAACGACATTATTAATAAATAAAACATCTATACAGATTTGAATGTAACTTTAAATTAAATTTTATTTAATTTCTCAAACGAACATTTTTTAAAATATCGGATTAATTTTTACGATTTTTTGTCATGGCATTTTGCGTGGCCTACTTAATACTGTTAATTCGTCCTTGCCTCTCCCTTTGTAAGAAAAAAAACAAGTCTTCTAATTTACAAATAAGTTCAATAACATGATGAATAAGCGCTAGTTTTGTAAGAAACCATTCTAATCACAATTTATGACAATGCAATCAAATCGTAGTCAGCCTATTTTTTATGTTTACAATCAAGAAATGCCATTAAATCATTCTGATTATGTAATATCTCTTTTAAATTCTAATTTCTCATTACTTTTTAAATAGATTTTACTTTATTAAAATCAATAAATACAACATCTTTTTAGCCTTCTAATGTATCTAACATATTAAATATCAGATTAAATACTCTTATATTTAGCATATAATTCTTAGAATAGTAATCATCCTGTACAGAAAATTATATAATTTATTATTTTATAAAATGTAAATGTCTCATAACTTTGTCCTTATTATTTATCACAGTATTCTTCTGCATTTATCTCCGGCTATTTAGCATAATGTTACTAATATTTTAAAAATCTCTCGTAGATTAACATTCAAATCACGAGACATTAAGTCGTTTGCATGAATAATATATCTATGAAACTATTAATGTCATAATCATTAAAATTCTAGGATTTTTTTTATTGTATTTTTCAACAAAATTGTCTCCTCAATACAAACATATGGGGTTGTTACTTTTAGATAATTTGTATATACATATATACCTTAACATTTAACTAAAAGTAACTTATACTGTAAACTCATTTGAACATTGTTATGAAGGACAAATTTCCATTTTATAATTTCAATGTTAGTCTATTTCGATTTTTTCAATGATTTACGTCATGAATCGTTACAGATCTTGAGAAATTTGATAAAATTTATCAAAAGAATCATGCCTTCAACCAAAGGCGTGGGTTGTAAATCTACTTATTAAGTTATGGCACGTTACAGTATGTCATGTAATGAATGAGTGCTTCATGTTTTGAACGTGATCGCTGTATATTTTTGTTTTTTTTTTTCTTTTAAAGCATTACACAATTGGCATTATCAGTAAAACATGTGATCAGATAACCAATTTTATACATTTGTTCATTCGATACCGCGCCCTGACACAATAACTTGAGCCTATATTTCATATTCTAAGAAATTTAGAGCAATAATCTATACAAAACATTGCATTATAAGAGTATAAGAAATCAAATTCTTACTTGAATATAACGTTTACGCTTGTTTCAAATCGAATCAACCGCCACACGTGTTTACAACTACACGACACCGTCTGGTGGACGTAAATGTCAAATATAAATATATTATTTATTTTTTTTTTAACTTTAATTATTCATTATTTTGAAGAATTTCTTAATATATAAATTTAAATAATAATAAATATGTCGTATAATTTTGTATGTTTATACGATTTATATCAAATTTATGGGTCAAAGTCGAATAGTCTTCAATTTATTATCGATGGTTTCGGTTGTAACCTATTTCATTGTATTTTTAAACATTAAAAAGTATGTCGCTAGCTTAAAATGTTTTAAAATTCAAATATTTGATATTTTAATTTACTTCTGATACCATAAATCTGTATTTAGTTACTTTTTTTAATGCTTAATCGATACGAAGTTACGTTAGCGATATTAATGATTAGTCAATTTAAAAATAAATTAACCAATAACAGCGAATCTTACAAAATTCTAGAACAGCTTAATTTTTAGTACGTTTTGATTGAATGTTGTTATTAATTTTAGTTTATTAATGCTCAAAATTCTAAATATTAAATAATTTGTTTATTTATTTCATTAATACACTTTCTCCTTGAAAATGCCTAGATTTGACATTCAAAAATTCTTAAGATTCTTTTTATTGGTCAATTTAAAAATTTAATTAACCAATAAAAGTAGATTTTGCAGATTCTAAAGTATTTGGTTTCTAGTATAGTTTTATTAAGATTTTACTATTAATTATATTTTATTAATGCTTTCTTTTAAATCTTAACTATTAATTTACAATTACAGGTATTACAGAACTTAAATTATTCTAGATTTTGTTTTCTAGAATACTTAGATATCATTTATTGGTTGATTTAAATAATTGCTAACCAATAGAATCGTGTTATCGGAATATTAAAGTTCTAGTGATATTGTGTGCGTTGCCTAATAAAATGGCTTTAATATAGCTGAATAAGCAAACCAATGACATAATCCGTTTCAAATGAAACGGGCTAGGTCATTGGCTTATTTATCCAACTGTATTAAAGATGCTTTACCAGGCAACGCGCTCATTGGTACATATTTAATTAACTAATAAAAGGTAACTCTTTCAACATTCTCGAACAATGAAAGGCGTATTCGCTTTTCTTAAATAATGTACACTTTTACGTCAAGTTGACGTCATTAGCACACTTTTTGTTAAGAAAACTAACAAGAAAGACGTCAAATTGATGTCATAGTGTACGTTAATCGAATAAAACGAATGCACTTTTAATTTCTAGTAGTCTACATTTTAATTGAGTTTTACTATTAATTATAGTCTTTTTACGCTTACTTTTTTCTATATTAATTCATATTTATAGATTTTAAATTATTTAGAATGAGTTTGAAACATTTTCATTAAAATTGATTTTAGTTTAAACCGGGATGCAATTTTTAATTATATTTTTAATTTATTTAATCTAAAATATATGCTCTCCACCTCAAATTAGTAGTGGCTTGTCTCTGTACATCATACTCCTCTTTTAACAATAGAGTCGTGTCGGTCATCTAACATTTTCCGGCAGAAACTTTTTAATTTGTAATAACATAACCTCCTGTTTGCATTAAATGTTCGTATATAGATAATCGGAGCCTCCTGTCCCTAAGCTTAGCTTTCCATATCTTTTCATCTATCTAACACTGTTCTCGAGATTAAGGAAAGACAGACAGACATCCCAATTAGCCTTTATATAAAATTATTACAGTCGACCTCCCTATAACACTGTTGATTATTCCGTTTTACATGAATTCCATGTTGTACGAGTCACTTAGATTTTACAAATATGTGTGCCGGGCTGTGAACGGCTCACGTATTTGTAAAATCTAAGTGACTCGTACAACATGGAATTCATGTAAAACGGAATAATCAACAGTGTTATAGGGGGTCGACTGTATTTCTCTTACTCTTAGGATTTAATATAGAGTCACATTTCTGAACAACGAGCACTGACGGAGGTATAAAGAGGGGCCGTTGTTCGGAGGTGGTTTTCAACTGTATTAATTATTTTTTTAAAATGAATTTTATGAAAATAATGATTATAATTGTAGAAACTTCTCTAATATATAAATCGTTCGAGTGAAAATAATGACGATGTACTGTATATTATTGTGCAATATATTATAATCTAGAGTTTATGCTTCGTCGATCTCAACTACAATAGTGTATAGGGCATAGAAATTATGAATTTTCTCGATTGTTTCGACCGTGATTTATAAAGAAAAGAGACCAAACACGTGATATAATTGCTCGCATAGTAATTTATTAATCATTAAAAATATTACACAATTAACTATAATTTTATAAATTTTTATGCTGATTAAAACATTTTATACAATTCTATAATATTGTTTACTTTAATCTAATGCAATTAAGTTTAAGTATGCTCAGTTTTTTTTTTTTTTTTTTTTACCGAGCGTGTGTAATTAATGATAAATAAATTATCTCGGATTTAGCTTACTGAGTTTTATAGCCTCTAGATATAATTAAAATACCATAAAGCACGCTAAATTGTTATTAGTGTCTCTGTGGTAGCGTGTTATCTATTGCTATCTGTAGTATACATTATCACTTACGTTCGATATACGTGGCATACAGGAAAAATCTATAATGAGAAATTGAATACTGGGGATCTAAATGACGTCAACGAGGATATAAGATTAATTACATTAATCAAATACGAAATTCTCTCATCATGCCATATTATGATAATGAGATGGATTATCGTAGCATAAACCAGAAACGATAAAAATGACTTTTCTAAGATAATTGTAATGTTAAATATTCGATTTTCGTCATTTTCTTGCTTAATTTAATCTTATTTAATCGCATTTAATTTAAATATTGCAAGTGAATTGAGGAATGTAGCAAAAATTTCAAGCGAAATAGTTACTTTACTTGTTTAGAGGGTGGCCCAAAAATCAGTTAACTATTATAAAAAGCTTTATTTTCTGCTTTATTTAGGTAATTTTCCGCCAGTTTTATATGTTTTAAACTCACTTTACGATTTATATTCGCAAGTTTACTGGTCAACTAACTTTTGGACCACCCTATTAATATATCTAACTAGTATTACTAGTTATTATTGAGATTATATAGAAATTAGTAATATATATACTTTTTTTTTAAAATTTGTCCCATTTTGTGTAACAAAAATAATTTAAAATAGCCTAAATAAGTTTCTGTTGTACAGTGTATATTTTTTAAGCATAGTAAAGTCGTAAAGTATTATTATCTAGGCTAGAAAAATATGGGTAGGATGATTTTTTTTATGACTAGGTGTCAACTTTTAAGTCTATTTGTAGTATATTCATTCAGGTTAAAGGACACTCCTGTTTCTAAAATACATTTAAACAGTAAAATTACGTACAAAGTGTCTATTTAACAGTTTGCGAGAAGCTATTTTCAGCAGTGAGAAAACTGATTTTAAAAAATTCGTATAGAATTTTAAAAAAAGACAGAATAAACAAACAGGAACAAAATACAAATTTGCAATTTTTGTAAAAAAAAATTACAAAGGAGCCGCCCTTTAATTACGCATGCAGTTTAAGGGGGTAGCGAAAAGTATACTGCATTATTATACTACACGATGGGGTGAAAGGGGGTCGAAGCATTGTCTACGTGGACTTATTTTAACTGATAGTGGCATACTAATTTGTTCTTATAAGCCTACTTGCTAGTCTTGTGAATAAACTATCAGTAGAAAATATTTGCAAAACACTTTCTTCAAAGGTGAAGTATTGTACACGTAATTAAATGGAAGAGGGTTTGTCGAATATATATAATTGTACATGGCACCCACGAGACAAAAACAGTAAAAATATTTTTTTTAAATTTATTAATATACAGTACACAACAGGGAGGAAGGGAGATCAAAACTGTAATTAAAATGGACGTATAACTTTTTGTATAAATTTTCCAATAAAACCGAGAAAATAATGAATTTATTATTCTCCTTAACTATAAAGACATATAGACTTTTATATATAAATTGTATAAAAAGTTAAGAATATAAACTTTTAAAAAACACCAAAATAAATAGAAACACCCACAAAGTTCATCTTCTATGCTACAACAAAGATTAACAACAATACATTTTTATTCATGCACCATATCTCATCCCATTGAACTTTGTAGAATTTCGTAGCCACATCCTCTGTAAATGAAACGAAAACATGCCAGCAGACGTGATAAAATTTAATAAACATATTTTCATAGCCCCTGACAAAAAATTCATTTCATATCCTTTCAATATAAAATAACAGCAATTCTTAGTATTTTCCGTCACTTTCTTACCAACTACATCCTGATTTCTTTATGCACTTTCGATAGAAATTTAATTCGGTATGTTGAAAAAAATATATATATATTTTTCTCACATAATTCCTTACAAAATGGGATAATTGTACTCATGAAACACACCCAAAGTTTGCTTATCCTATTGAAAAACTATGGGGTCAATGAGCCATAAGCTGCGGTTAATGCAATTTTGTATCGAATTACGCACATTTTATCGTTGTTAAAACTTAAAAATACAAAATAAATAAATATATTAACCTATATTATCTTAATGATATAAAATTTAACTGTTTTAACTGCAAAAGAATGGGTTCATAGCGGCAATCCAAAATGGCGTAGAACAAAAAATAATACATTAAATTGTTTTAAAATTTCATTTAATCTCAAAAATATATATAATTTTTAAATTTATAAACTCCATTTCCTGGTAGTTAAATGGCTTAATTGTATTGCACTCTATTGCAATTTAAAGTAATTATTTTTAAAAGACGTCAAATGACGTCATTATTCTTTTCAAAATCCGTCACACTAGACATGATTTTCATTCAATATTATATAAAGTTGTATTAGTATGAATGAGAATTACGTCATTAAAATTAATTTTTACTATTATTATTTAAATTTTTTTAACTGTTACCGTAAATACTTTCTCTTAAAAAATAAAAATTAAATTTAAATTTTAAAAAAGATTCATCCAATAGAATCGTCGAATTTATTTAAAATGGCGTAGTTAATCGTAATACGTTAGATNAAATGGCGTAGTTAATTGTAATACGTTAGATTATTTTTTATTATATTTATAAATTTAAAACGTAATAAATTTTAATTATTATAAATTAATTTTTTTAAGTTTATTATTATTAATTTTATAACTAAAAATACACGAAATTTATAACTTTTAACAAAAATATTTTTTTTTACGTGATGAGCTTTTTTTTATATCCGAGTTATTTATAAAATTATAATTTAAAAATAACAGTAATAATATCTTATAATTTTTTTAGAAAATAAATACGAACTCGTGAAATAAACAAACAAATAAAATAAAAAAAATATAAAAAAAACCGGTCGTCTGCTTCCGTTATTGCGTAACTCTACACGATTTAGGTCGGCAGATGGCGTAGTGTCGCCATAACTTTATCGTTTGGTATCGCAACGTGACTTACAGTTTCGTCTGTCGCTTGGAGGAAGTTTAGTCATTAATTTGACACTTGAGAAGATGACGAGTATCATATTTGAAAGGTCTTATCCTGGTTATGATAACGATGGTTTAATATTTGATTTTGACGATCCCGATATATCAAACTCGAACAATCGCAATTCGTTAGGTAAGTAACGTTTCCGTTGCTTTGTTTATAACCTTATATATCATTTATTTGACGTTATAAAGGCTTGACAGTTGCTATTTACTCGACTATAAACGTTTAAATCGCATTATTTTTAACTGTAAACTTGGTGGCGCGTCATTCTATGGGCAATATATGAGGGCAAATAATAGATTGGTTTGCCCCCCCTTATATATTACCCATAGGATAACGCGGTGCCTCAAACCAATCTTGGTTTGGAGCCCCCCGTTTAGAGAAGGCCCCATTTTCCCCCAAAGAAAAATCTCTGAAGTCAACACCTATGTGGGGCCCTAATTCATATTTACCAGGGCCTCGTGAAGTTATAACATGCCACTGTGTAAAGAGTAAAATTACAGTTCTGAATGAGAGGTTGGATTCACCGAAAAGACTTCGGCTGCCTCGTTCGTGTACTATAAAGGCATTAAAACATAAAATGTGATGATAAATAACGGTGTTAGTCATCGGTAAGGATATAAATATGTCGCGTGCAATCCCACGTAAGTTTAAATTCTTGTAGAGGATTATATAATGTATTTGTAAATGTTATATTCAATTATTATCTTTTAAAAACTTTTTTAATAACAAACATTATTCAAATGCATTGCAGAACTATTTTCTTGCATAAATCAGCACTTGTACTTGTTACAAAGTTCACAATAACATAAAATGTAGTCATTTATATTAAAAGCCAGAATTTAAATTTTACAATTTTTTTTTCCCCTCCCATTTTAAACAATGAAAGTAAAATTCCATTCTTTAATGTAACTCTATTGACAATTTATTCTGTCAAATGTATAGAATTGGTAATAATAAAACTGATTTAGAAATATTTTAAACTATATAAGGTAATTCTCTTATTTGTTTAATGTATTAAACAAATAAGAATTACTACATATTACATTTGGTTAGCTTTAAAATTAATGATACTTGGAAACAAGCTGATAAGTGTGGCTATGAGATAAGATTTGGAAAATTTATAATGATTATTTAAACAATTTCTACAGATTAATTAAAAATAATCCAATTATCTAATTTTTAAACATTACAAATGCACTGATGATGCTTTTCCCCCCTTTTTTCATCTTTGTTTCTATTAATTTTGGTAATGAAATTTTATATTTAAGTTTTATTTAGAATCTTGGATACATGTACCATATACAGTTCTTATCACTAAAAGTTAAGAATGCTCAAGACAGATTTTTGTTTAGTCTATTCTAGCATTCATCTGTGTTGCCAAAACTATCGTCCAATAATCTTTTTCCCTGGTCAAAATGTGTTCTATTGCCAAAATCATCAAATTGGAATTGACTTCTTTGCATTATTTTTAAAGATTTACTTCTAGTTATTTCCTGAATTTTACTTCCGTAACATTTATACTCTATGCAGGAAACAAAATACCTATTAGTTTATCCTTAATGTAAGTTGGAAACAATGAGTGTCATCTGAATCATTTGTATGCTCCCAAAATTAGTATATGTAACAACAAAAATTGAAATAACATTGAAAGATTTATTTAAATATTTTTGAAGAATGTTGAGTGATAAAATTTGCTATACAAAATTAATAAATGATTATCTAGTAGTTGAATAATGGATATTGAAAATAATAGTTTTAATACAATAAGAATACAGCACTGTTTGAACATAAGATATGGCTGAACTAGTTTCTTTATTGAGATTCAAGGACATTTCCTGGTTGGCTGTCACAGAGATGCAAAGAATATTTTCAGAATATATTGAAAGAAGATAAAAAGTTTTTAATTTATTAATTTAAAATCTACAATAGTTGTCAGCAATGANGACATTATTAATAAATAAAACATCTATACAGATTTGAATGTAACTTTAAATTAAATTTTATTTAATTTCTCAAACGAACATTTTTTAAAATATCGGATTAATTTTTACGATTTTTTGTCATGGCATTTTGCGTGGCCTACTTAATACTGTTAATTCGTCCTTGCCTCTCCCTTTGTAAGAAAAAAAACAAGTCTTCTAATTTACAAATAAGTTCAATAACATGATGAATAAGCGCTAGTTTTGTAAGAAACCATTCTAATCACAATTTATGACAATGCAATCAAATCGTAGTCAGCCTATTTTTTATGTTTACAATCAAGAAATGCCATTAAATCATTCCGATTATGTAATATCTCTTTTAAATTCTAATTTCTCATTACTTTTTAAATAGATTTTACTTTATTAAAATCAATAAATACAACATCTTTTTAGCCTTCTAATGTATCTAACATATTAAATATCAGATTAAATACTCTTATATTTAGCATATAATTCTTAGAATAGTAATCATCCTGTACAGAAAATTATATAATTTATTATTTTATAAAATGTAAATGTCTCATAACTTTGTCCTTATTATTTATCACAGTATTCTTCTGCATTTATCTCCGGCTATTTAGCATAATGTTACTAATATTTTAAAAATCTCTCGTAGATTAACATTCAAATCACGAGACATTAAGTCGTTTGCATGAATAATATATCTATGAAACTATTAATGTCATAATCATTAAAATTCTAGGATTTTTTTTATTGTATTTTTCAACAAAATTGTCTCCTCAATACAAACATATGGGGTTGTTACTTTTAGATAATTTGTATATACATATATACCTTAACATTTAACTAAAAGTAACTTATACTGTAAACTCATTTGAACATTCTTATGAAGGACAAATTTCCATTTTATAATTTCAATGTTAGTCTATTTCGATTTTTTCAATGATTTACGTCATGAATCGTTACAGATCTTGAGAAATTTGATAAAATTTATCAAAAGAATCATGCCTTCAACCAAAGGCGTGGGTTGTAAATCTACTTATTAAGTTATGGCACGTTACAGTATGTCATGTAATGAATGAGTGCTTCATGTTTTGAACGTGATCGCTGTATATTTTTGTTTTTTTTTTTTCTTTTAAAGCATTACACAATTGGCATTATCAGTAAAACATGTGATCAGATAACCAATTTTATACATTTGTTCATTCGATACCGCGCCCTGACACAATAACTTGAGCCTATATTTCATATTCTAAGAAATTTAGAGCAATAATCTATACAAAACATTGCATTATAAGAGTATAAGAAATCAAATTCTTACTTGAATATAACGTTTACGCTTGTTTCAAATCGAATCAACCGCCACACGTGTTTACAACTACACGACACCGTCTGGTGGACGTAAATGTCAAATATAAATATATTATTTATTTTTTTTTTAACTTTAATTATTCATTATTTTGAAGAATTTCTTAATATATAAATTTAAATAATAATAAATATGTCGTATAATTTTGTATGTTTATACGATTTATATCAAATTTATGGGTCAAAGTCGAATAGTCTTCAATTTATTATCGATGGTTTCGGTTGTAACCTATTTCATTGTATTTTTAAACATTAAAAAGTATGTCGCTAGCTTAAAATGTTTTAAAATTCAAATATTTGATATTTTAATTTACTTCTGATACCATAAATCTGTATTTAGTTACTTTTTTTAATGCTTAATCGATACGAAGTTACGTTAGCGATATTAATGATTAGTCAATTTAAAAATAAATTAACCAATAACAGCGAATCTTACAAAATTCTAGAACAGCTTAATTT
Organism: Centruroides sculpturatus; assembly: GCF_000671375.1. Lineage (NCBI taxonomy): Eukaryota > Metazoa > Arthropoda > Arachnida > Scorpiones > Buthidae > Centruroides > Centruroides sculpturatus. Next base: position 117,145 of record NW_019384308.1, read on the forward strand.
TTAGTACGTTTTGATTGAATGTTGTTATTAATTTTAGTTTATTAATGCTCAAAATTCTAAATATTAAATAATTTGTTTATTTATTTCATTAATACACTTTCTCCTTGAAAATGCCTAGATTTGACATTCAAAAATTCTTAAGATTCTTTTTATTGGTCAATTTAAAAATTTAATTAACCAATAAAAGTAGATTTTGCAGATTCTAAAGTATTTGGTTTCTAGTATAGTTTTATTAAGATTTTACTATTAATTATATTTTATTAATGCTTTCTTTTAAATCTTAACTATTAATTTACAATTACAGGTATTACAGAACTTAAATTATTCTAGATTTTGTTTTCTAGAATACTTAGATATCATTTATTGGTTGATTTAAATAATTGCTAACCAATAGAATCGTGTTATCGGAATATTAAAGTTCTAGTGATATTGTGTGCGTTGCCTAATAAAATGGCTTTAATATAGCTGAATAAGCAAACCAATGACATAATCCGTTTCAAATGAAACGGGCTAGGTCATTGGCTTATTTATCCAACTGTATTAAAGATGCTTTACCAGGCAACGCGCTCATTGGTACATATTTAATTAACTAATAAAAGGTAACTCTTTCAACATTCTCGAACAATGAAAGGCGTATTCGCTTTTCTTAAATAATGTACACTTTTACGTCAAGTTGACGTCATTAGCACACTTTTTGTTAAGAAAACTAACAAGAAAGACGTCAAATTGATGTCATAGTGTACGTTAATCGAATAAAACGAATGCACTTTTAATTTCTAGTAGTCTACATTTTAATTGAGTTTTACTATTAATTATAGTCTTTTTACGCTTACTTTTTTCTATATTAATTCATATTTATAGATTTTAAATTATTTAGAATGAGTTTGAAACATTTTCATTAAAATTGATTTTAGTTTAAACCGGGATGCAATTTTTAATTATATTTTTAATTTATTTAATCTAAAATATATGCTCTCCACCTCAAATTAGTAGTGGCTTGTCTCTGTACATCATACTCCTCTTTTAACAATAGAGTCGTGTCGGTCATCTAACATTTTCCGGCAGAAACTTTTTAATTTGTAATAACATAACCTCCTGTTTGCATTAAATGTTCGTATATAGATAATCGGAGCCTCCTGTCCCTAAGCTTAGCTTTCCATATCTTTTCATCTATCTAACACTGTTCTCGAGATTAAGGAAAGACAGACAGACATCCCAATTAGCCTTTATATAAAATTATTACAGTCGACCTCCCTATAACACTGTTGATTATTCCGTTTTACATGAATTCCATGTTGTACGAGTCACTTAGATTTTACAAATATGTGTGCCGGGCTGTGAACGGCTCACGTATTTGTAAAATCTAAGTGACTCGTACAACATGGAATTCATATAA